>NC_136614.1:35858307-36060807 GCF_933228915.1 Telmatherina bonti | reverse complement strand
AATATAACAAGGGATTTATTGAGGATATGAAACAGTGGATCTCTGAGACCAGTTTCAAGATGGGCAACGACGGACACTATGGAGACACTACAAAATGAAAAGGAATGTGTAAAACCTTCAAGCTTGTCCCAGATTGAGTCTCAGAGCAATGATGAAATTTCCCCAGATATGGGACTGAATGCTTTGCCTGAAAATCTGTGCAACATGGAACAAGATGACATTCAACCAAATGATAGCACCTCAAATGTGGGAAGCAGGAAATATGGATCAAAACCAGGGACTTCAAGAACTTGAACCTCTTCTGTGTCTTCTTTGCGTGTCAAAGTAGAGGCTGAAATGGCTGCTCTTCTCGCTCAGCAGAAATTACTCAAACAAAAACAAGAACTGGAACAACAAGAGGAGGAAATAAAGAAAAGAAGAGAGAAATTTGAGCTTGAAGTGGAGATAGCAGCTGCTCAGGCCAAGATGGCGGTTCTAAGAGTCTCAGGAAGCAATAAAAGAAGCAAAAGTGGAAAATCAGATGGTTTGGAATGCTACATGGCCAAAGGGGCTCATGGTGCTCTTAATCCTGAGGTTGACCCATTTTTACCTGGAGGCCAAGGAATGTATAACGGTCATAATGCAAGATAAAGGTCAAGCGGGTGTGGAAGATACAAATGCAGCAGTGGCCAGCTCCGTGGTGGTGGCGCAAAGCAGTGGTCTTACTGGAGCCGGTGATCATGACTTCAAACTCTCCATCATGCCAGTCAAGCTCAAGTCTAAAAGAGGGTGACATCATTGTGGAAACTTATGCCTTTCTGGACCAAGGCAGTTCTGGTTCTTTTTGCACATTGAATCTAATAAACAAGCTGAATGTAACAGGAAGAGGAACCAAAATTTTTCTACACACTATGGGACAGGAAAAACTCGTGGGAAGTTGTATTGTATCAGATCTGGAAGTAGCTGGTCTGGAAAGCGACCTTTATTGTGACTTACCTGATGTCTTTACACAGAAGAAAATGCCTGTGTGTAAGAGAAATATATCTCGAGAGCAGGATCTGGTTAGATGGCCATATCTGCGAGGGGTACATCTACCTGAAATTGATGGACATGTTGAGCTTCTGATTGACTTGAATGTACCTAAAGCACTGGAACCAATAAAGGGGATTCCAAGTAAAGATGGAGGACCCTATGCTGTTAAGACAGTATTGGGATGGACTGTTAATGGACCAATGTCTGGTGAAACAAACTTAAAGCAATGTAGCATCACGGCTAACCACATCTCTGTGGTGAAATTGGATGAACTATGGAAGCAGCTGTTTGAGTTAGACTTCCCTAAATGCAGCTATGACGAGCAACTGGGTTTAACAAGAGAAGATTATCAGTTTATGGAAATGGTGAAAAACACTGTTGAACTTGTGGATGGTCACTACACCGGTCTGCCTTTAAAGAAAGGAAACGTTTGCATGCCTGATAACCCCAAATTGGCAGAACAACGTGCCTTAAGTCTGAAAAGAAGACTCTAACAAGATGCCATATTTCATGCAGATTACACTGCTTTTATGCAGAACATCATCTGCTGTGGCTATGCTGAAAAGGGGCCTCCTAAAGACCTGGCATGTAGCAGTGGCAAAGTTTGATATATTCCACATCACGGTACTTACCATCCAAGAAAGAAAAAGATCAGAGCGGTGTTTGATTGTGCTGCATCATTCCAAGGTACATCGTTGAATAAACAGCTGCTACAGGGACCCGATCTTACCAGCTCATTGATTGGTGTCATATCCAGATTCAGAAAAGAACCCATTGTTTTGATGGCAGATATTGGGGCTATGTATCACCAGGTACGTGTACCAACTGATGACTGTAATCTCCTAAGGTTCCTAAGGTGGCCCAACAGTGACTTCTCTCAACCCATGGAGGAGAACAGAATGCATGTCCATCTCTTTGGGGCAACTTGATCACCGAGCTGTGCGAATTTTGCTAATTTTTTTGGAGTGCTTGTGCCAGTTGTGCTAAGGGCCAAGCTAATTCTGCAGGAATTATGTTAGAAAGGTATTGGGTGGGATGAAGTTGTACCTGAACCTATTGCACAGGAGTGGATAAATTGGATACAGGAGCTCCATCTACTTGAGGACTTCAAGGTCAACAGATGTTTAAGCCTGAGGGCTTTGGCTCTGTATCTTCTGCCCAACTACATCATTTTGTAGATGCAAGTGAGGTGGGTTATGGAACAGCTACCTACCTGCTGTTGTGCAATGCTGATGGAAAGCTTTGCAGTGCCCTTGTTATGAGAAAGGCCAGAGTGGCTGCCTTAAAACCAATTTCCATTCCCAGATTGGAGCTAACAGCAGCGGTTGTAGCAGCATGTATGGACAGATTGTGGAAAAAGGAGCTGCAGATGTCATTGCTTGACTTTTGGACGAACAGCATTTCAGTGCTAAAATACATCACAAATGAAACATCAAGATTCAAAACCTTTGTGGCCAACAGAGTTTCAGAGATCCTTAAAACATCTCATTCAGCTCAGTGGAGATATGTGAGTACCTTGTCCAATAGAGCAGATATTGCTTCAAGGGGAATTGGAGTGAAATCATTCCTCAAGGATGAACAATGGACATGTGGTCCACAATTTCTGCTTGTAAAGGAGCAGTGGCCTAAAAACTCACAATTCAAAAGAAACATTAGAACAGAACGATCCAGAGGTCAAAAGGAGTGTTTTGGCCAATGCCGTTTTAGTCAAAGATGTTGACTCAGTGTGTGATGGGCCGAGCAGTGAAGCAGTCAGGCACAGGTTTAAAATTGAAAAAATAGGGTTTTTTATTTTGACCCAAAAAAAGAAAAAGGTGTTTTAACACAAATGAATAAATCAGGCCCATAAAAGTGGTCAACTTAACAAAACTAGAATCAAAGAATTTGTAACAGAAGTAACTCAAACAAAATGAAACAAACTGACCTACCAAATGACACCCAAGGGTAAACCTAAATAGTGGCTGATCAGCCCAAACAAAACAGACAAAGGGGATGACACACAAAAACCTAACTAAATGAACAGAAGAAAAACCCTAAATTCCCCCTCCCATTTCTGCCACTGGTTTGGTCCAATTTAGCTGGCTCCACCCCGTGGCCACCTGCTGGTTCACAGCCAAGGGACTGGAGCTGCTGGAACTCAAGGGAAAAAAAAAAATGAAAACCATACCATCACAACAAACTAAAATGCGCGCTTTTTCAGAATATTTGTGATACTATATGCAATGGATGTCTAATAAAAAATATTGGTCTGCAAATTAAATCCTAGTTGAACAAAAATAAATCTAAGTGTATGTGTAATGAATTTGGACATAAATGTGTGGCTGTAGACACAGCCATCACACAGTGTATCAGTTGATTGACCGTACCTCATCCTGGAACTGTTTCAAATGGGTGATGGCTTGGGTGTTAAGGTTAAAAAATAAACTCTTACTTCTATGGAAGACGAAGAAGGAGATCAATGCACTTTTGTAACAGTTAAAGATGATAGAGAACTGAAGGATATTCTGAATGAGTAACTGCATAATGTCAAGGATTTGTTCCATGTTTCTCTCAGTGTGGAGGAGGTAAGAGAGGTGGAGCTGTGTCAAATGAAAAGATTTCTAGAGGATTTTTCCACCCTCCTAAAGGATCAGAATGTAAAACAGACAAGCCAGATATACAAACTAAACCCAATGCTGGCTAATGGTATCTTGAGAGTTGGTGGAAGGCTCAGTTGGGCAGCATTGCCTCAAAAGTCAAAGCGTCCAGTGATTTTGGCCAAAGATCTACAAATCTCTGACCTCATTCTGAAGAAGCAGAATTTCTCCAGATGAACCAACATTCACTTCAGTGGGAATAGATTGTTTCGCTCCATTTGAAGTGAAGCGTGGAAGAACTAAAGTGAAAAGATATGGAGTGATATTCACCTGCTTAGCTCTGAGAGCTGTGCATATCGAAGTAGCTGCATCATTGGAGACAGATTCCTTTATCAACAGCTTGCGTCGCTTTATAGCAAGAAGAGGCCAAGTCAAAGAGCGCTACTCAGACAATGGGACAAACTTTGTTGGTGCTGATTGAGACGCGAAAAGATTTTTGGAAGACTGGAATTAGTCTCAGATCCATGATGAACTCTTACAGAAAGGAAAGGAAGGTTAATCCTCCAAGTGGTGCTCATCGTGGGGGAGCCTGGGAAAGGTTAATTCGTTCAATCAGAAGAGTCCTCAACTCTACTCTAAGAGTACAAACTCTGGATGATGATGGTCTCCACACTGTGCTGTGTGAAATTGAAAGTAATCTCAATAGCAGACCAATAACAAAGGCATCTTCAGATCCTAATGATCTAGAGTCTCTGACCCTCAACCATCTTCTCCTTCTCCAAGGTCAGCCATCTTTTCCACCTGGTGTTTTCCAAAAGGAAGATTTGTATGCTGTATGTAGATGGAAACAAGTACAGTATGTATCCAATTTGTTTTGGAAAAGATGGACAAGTGAATACCTACCACAGCTCCAGAAGCACCAAAAATGGAACAGAATCAAGAGCATTTTCATTCCTGGAGAATTGAGCGAGTGGTGGATGACTCTGCACCCTGCAATTATTGGATCATGGGAAGAGTTGTCAGAACTGTTGAGGATAAAAAAGGACTTGTTCATCAAGTCAAGGACAAGACCAGGACAAGCCTCTTGGACAAGCCTATCACAAAGATTTGTTTGCTTCAGGAAGCCGATGGATTGCATGTTTCTTGACTTTTACAAAAAATAAAATGTCAAATATGGCTTGAACATTTTACTTAACTTTACAGCAGGAAGGAATTTTTAGTACAAAAAAATGCAACAAAGCATCAAACCTCTGGCTGGCAGCTGTACTGATGGATGTATCTTTACATTTAGACCAGAGGTGTGGGCTTTATGTAAGCAGCATAATGATAGGTTTGTGGAAAAACAGGCCTCTAATGCCCTTTTGTTAAATTATATTTTCTATACTCCATCATTTTTCTTTGCCATAAAGTGAAGACTCATATGAACCAAACTAAAAACCAGAGATGCCTTTCTCAGATGTCAAAACATGTCATCTTTGATAGATTTGCATTATATATAACGTTACTAAACACCCGTTCCCCATGTGGTCACATCTAAACACGCAGCTGACAGTGATGCACAGTGTTTCTATAGGCTACTCTCAAATTTTGAGTTATTTCTGCAGTTAGTTACTGGCTTTTAATGGGTCAGCTAACGCTATGCTAGGTTAGCATAGCTACAGCAATGTTATTGCTAACAAACAGTCAGTGTAAAAGTCTGTTTGCTGACTGAGATTGGTGCGCAGCCCTATATACCACTGACAGGGAGTAACTTTAGCTAAGTTAACAATGCAACGTAAATGGAGAGCACTGACTTGTCATGGCGCAGACAGCAGCCCTGTAATGTTGCCTGACTGTAGCTCCTGTACGTTTCTGAGAAGACGGCGACGTCCGCTGAGGATTGAATGGAGTCAGAGCTCCATCTAGTGGACAAAAGCTGCAAGGACATTCTATTCTACAGTCATTTAGCAGACGCTTTTATGCAAAGCGACTTACACATGAGTGAGAACAACGCAAGCAGGAAATCAAACAGTAGAGGATATCGTAGGAAGGTGCTGGTGGACTGTCCAGTTGGACGCAGGTCCTTCCATGAAGTGCTACAGGCTTTTTTGTTTGTTTGTTTTTTTGTTGTTGTTGTTGTTTTTCCCTGCCCAATACAATACTGAACAGCATTTAATATTCAAAGAGAAATTGAGAAAAAAAATGGCATTTGGTCAGCAAAATTACAGCTGATGATGATTATTTTGAAAAAGGCTATAAAGGGCCGATTTTATCAGCCAGCTGATATACTGGTCAGGTTCTAATTAATAATTTCCTTAAGTTTCTACTGTTTTGAATGCATAACTTAAAACATTAAAGGCTAAAACACCTGCCAAAATTACCTGTAAAATGTATGTGTGATTTTAGAAAGAGCTCTGATGCTCTCCTGGAAATTCAATGTATATAAAAGAAAAAAGACAACTAAATAACTGATTTCATATCCTCTGTCACAAATAGGTAGGGAATTCAAAGCTTACTTCAAAATGACCAATAGGCTTTCCCGTCTTTAACAGAATAAAGAAATATTTCTTATATCGAAGAGACACTTTTCCCACCTCCACACGACGGACCCTCCCCGACAGATGTTCACGTTGTTAGTTGACTTGCAGCGAGGACTGTATCATCACTTCATTAACTTTAGGGCAGCTTTCTGCTTTTCTCCGTCTTTGTTCACTTTATAGCATCACCGTGGGATAGCTCCTTTTCATTTTCTTTTCATCTTCTTTTCTTATTTTTTCTTGCCTCTTTGCTCCAATGTAGTGGAGACTGAAGGGGGGGCCCCGAGACACAAATAATATAATGAGCATTCTGCTGGCAGTTTAGCGAATGCATGTTAATCAAAAACACAATTTATGTTAGTAATAAGTCACTAAGTAATAAATAACCATAAGTGTATGACATGTTTTATGGGGCCCTAAAGAACTGGGGGCCCTCAGCAACTGCCTTGTTTTGCCTGATGGTAAGTCCGCCCCTGAATATACCACCTGGTGGTCTGAGACAGCCATAGGTAATAACAAGCAATCTGTAGTATTGGAGGAAATGTTTATAGTGGCAAAGACAAAGTCAATTTTATAAAGGCTTTATGCCTTGCAGAAAATCACATGCAGCTGGATTGGCCATGCGCCACATACCTATGAAACCCAAATCAAATGCCCATTAATGCAGAGCTGCCTGTTTTTGTTCACTGTTTTCTTTCAAACTAGTCCTAACTTTTTCATGGTTCCACATTAAAATCAGCTCCTATTATAAGTGAATACTTTGTAAGATCTAAAAGCACCCTAATAAGTATCTAATCAAATTCCCTATCAAACCCATTGGGAGCATATGCTGACACTAATGCAATTTATTTGTTTTATAATTGCATTTTAATTATCACAATTCTCCCTTAAGTATCTTGAATTTTTTTTCTATAATTTCAATATGAAGGCTCCGTCTAGCCTTAATGGCAACACCTTTAGATTTTGTGTCTACTGAGGAGAAACCCAAAACATAATACACTTTATTATTCAATCTACTTACATCCCTGGTCACCAGATGGGCCTCTTTCCCTTCTGTCAAATATTTCTTATACTCACTCTTTTATGAGGAATACTAAAGATAACATATTTCATCTTAACCATACATGATTTATAGAAAAAGCATTGGTATCATATTGGATTCATAGTATAGCCAGCCAACACTACTCCCTAACATCAATGATGTTAAAATCTTAATTGATTGCTTCCCATTGTTTACTGCAACACATCCTTGTACAATAAAAAAGGTTCAGTTCCACCCCACTCTCAGTTCCTAACATAAACAAAAAAGCCATAAAGTTACATATAAGGTCCTAAAAACATACCTTACATTGCCCTTCCCACCCCAAAATCAAATGAAAAAATTCAATTAACCCAAATCCCACCCCGTCATTCGATTGTGACAGTGTAGGACAAACATACCCACTCTTAAACCCTCAACAGTCAGTGCTGGCCCAGCGCCAGCACTCCAGGGGCCGGAGAGTCCCCGGTTCCCACCCAGACATCCATCCAGGGCCGGGGCCCAGTGCCACCAGCAACGCCAAGACTGCCGCCTACGGGAGGAGACCAGAGGGAGGATCCCCTCTGCCATGGACCCTATTCCTACCCCACCCATTCCCAACCATCCCCAAGCTGGCGATTTTTAGCTTTTAAAGACCGGAGTTCTGTTTAATGCAGCAGACCACCAGTTCTTATGAACCAGACTCAGACTCTGGTGGGCCTCTCAGGTACTGTCCTGAAATGGTTTTACTCCTGTCTCACTGGATTCATGCTCTTCAAGGACCCATGAAATCAAATGTGGGGTTCCCCAGAGATCAATTTTAGGCTCAATACTTTTCTTATCTGTACATGTTGCCTCTTGGGGACATCATCAGGAGACATGGCGTTGCTTTTCAAAGCTATGCTGATGATGCACAGCTTTTCATCGCCGTGTCTCCTGATGAGCCAGTTAATACCCCTTTAACTGTATTTTAGATATGAAGTTATGGATGGCAGAGAATTTCTTACGACTCAACCAGGATAAAACTGAGGTTTTAATTATCACTCCTGAAGACAAGAGAGAAATTATTTCACATAAACCTTCTAACTGTGTGAGAAATCTGGGTGTTTTATTTCATTCTGAGCTTAATTTTGTTCCACATATCAGAATCGTCACAAAAACATGATTTTATCATCTAAAAACATCACCAGAGTTGATCGTTTCAGATTACTGTAACTCCCTGCTCTCTGGTCCTCCTATAAAGTCCACTTCCAGCTTAAAATTACTCCAGAACTCGGCTGTACGAGTTCTGACGAGGACCAGAAGGAACACATTACACCAGTTTTAAGATTGATGCATTGGCTCCTTTCAGGAGTGATTTTAAGATTCTTTTTGTCATTTATAAAAGTCTTGATGGCGTTTTTATTTATCTGAAATCCTTTTAAGATATGAGCCAACACTTACTGCGAGGCCTCTCCACCATCATGGAACAGCCAGCCGGAGAACCTCCGGCCTACAGACTGTTGATGTTTTTAAAAAAGACCTTTTTAGTTTAGTTTTTAGATGATCTCATTCGCATTTTAGGATTATTTTTCTATTGTTATTGTTCTTATTGTTGTTCTATTGTTATTCACTTGTTTATTTTTACCTTATTTTATCACTTTATTATTCAAACATTTTATTCTTATGTCTACTTTTATTCATTTATTTAGTCTGAGCTGCTGTTGTAGGTATTAGTCTTGTTTTATCTTAAGTTTTGTTCTTCCAGTGTTTTCCTCATGGGGGTCCTTCACACTGGGGGCTATGCCTACTCATTTTGCCGGGTTGTTGCCATGGTGACGGCCATTTACAGGTTGATCCTTGCATTGCAGCCATTTGGCTGTGGTGCAGATCTGGGCCACCCCGAGTCGTGGCCGTTCCAGTGGTGATAAAACTTTGTGGTTATGGGTGAGCTCGGCCATGGTGTGAAAGGATCTCCCGGATATCGTTTCCTCACAGTTTGCCAAGCCAGATATTTATTCTTTTTTCTTTTAAATATTATTAATGGTTAAAGAGACAGAAGATTACTTGTTGTTTTGCCTGTTGAATCTAGAATAGAATTTAAAATCCTTCTCCTTACACATAAAACCCTGCACAGCCTGGCACCACTATATATCAAAGACCTCTTTTATTCCCCCCCCCCAATAACAGTGTTGCATCATTAACATGTATGTCTCCTGTCTCAGCAGGTCTCCCTGGCCGGGAGTAGCAGTTCCTGTTGTCTGTTGTCTTTCTGTCCTCTTCCCCCCACACAGCAGAGGCAGATGGCTGCCTGTCCTGAGCCGGGTTCTGCCGGAGGTTTCCTTCCTGTTAAAAGGGAGTTTTTTCCTTCCCACTGTTGCCAGTGTGCTTGCTCAGGATGGGAGATTGAGTTGGACTCAACTCAATCTGTTGGTTTCCTTATATAGGCTGTTATGAATTGGCCTTCATGATGTTTTCTTCTCTGTCTGTAAAGCGTCTTGAGATGGGATTGCTGTGATTTGACGCTATATAAATAAAGTTGAATTGAATTGAATTGTTTTAATGTAAAGCACTTTGCGTTACTTTATGTATGAAAGGTGCTCTACAAATACATTTAGATTTGATTTAATGAACGAGGAAACAATCATCAGAACTTGTGGCTTATCCAGCTAGTGGGGTGGTCATTGGTTTTTGCTCTGGGCTAACACCCATTTAGTGCTAACCCCCCACCCCCCAATTCATAAAGCCAAGACAAAACCCCACCACCATCCAAACAGTCAACAGTGGAAACACACCTGTGGCTGAGGAGGAGGAGGAAGATGAGAATCCAGGACCATTTCTGAAGAGTCCTGTGTGGCTGAGGGGGTACACAGCTCCCCATTCTAGTGGCAGAAGCACCACAGATGAGATCACAACTTCCACAAAAACATTCATTCCTACTGACAAAAACTTAGCTATTGGTGAGATATGACTGAAACCAGTTAAAACCAGTATCAGAGATGCTGCTGCTAGAAGACGGTTTAAACTATCCAATGCTGCATTCAGATGTAATAAACCAGCAGAGACTTTGGTCCAGGTTCCACCTTTACCGTCTCAGACCTGGGATGACCCTGGAAGCCAGATGGACACTTCTCATTAATGTTTGTATCAATAAAACAATTTAACTGATTAAAAACAAGCTTTTGTAAAATTTTCCTCTGAAATGGTTGCTTCTACCGGTGTGTAATTTCCAGGATCTGAGACATTCAACACAGGCCTGTAGTCCTCAGAGCAGCAGTCTGAAGGGTGCCGTTAATCATACTTTATACATCTTCACCTAAAGAGCCAAAATCCTGTTTAAAAGCAGATTCTAAAAGATCTACAGGGCAGGTTGAGGGTTTCAGCTGGGAAACAACTGTCAGCGTCCACCAGGACAAATCTGTCCAGCGTTTCCTCACATGCAGACACAGGCTGCAATTTAAGGCCTGGGTTGGCTGCTTGTCGTTGGATTAAACTTGATCTAATGTTTTTTTCTGAAATGGCTCCACATTCTTTACATTTCACATGTGTAGATAAATGCCCTGCGATGGACTGGCGAGCTGTCCAGGGTGTACCCTGCCTGTCGCCCAAAGCCAGCTGGGATAGGCTCCAGCTTCCCCGCGACCTTGAATTGGAATAAGCGGTTCGGAAAATGAATGAATGAATGAATGTGTAGATAAATTTCTATAATTGTCGAATACTGGATTAAGTTGAAGATCAGCTGTTGGATATAGACTTTTCAGATTCTTCCTGTTGTTGTTTATCAGGTTTGATTCATAGTTTCAGTGACAAACTGTTAACGGAAGCTCTGGAAGTGCTTAGTTTGGATTCTCTCCTTGCTCTTCTCTGCAGCATTTATTCTTTAACTGCTTTATCTTTTCATCTTTCCATGATGGGTTTGATTTTGTAATGATCTTCTGCAGTTTTACGTCCGGTATTGTTTCCAGTTTATAATTCAAATAATTTACAATCAAATGACAAGGAACAGATAAATGGAGTGGGAGCTGTTGTTTAAGAAGAGGATAACATTTGCAGGAGTAAGATAAAGCTTCCTCACACTTCTCTCTGGAGTATTTTCATTTATAATATGGATATATTTATACCATATCTGAATATAAGTGAAGTTACCTTGGCGCTTAGGCCAGAAGTTTATGTGTAGGCTGAGAACCATATTGATTATAATTTATATAACTGGGCATGTTTAAAAGTTGGAAAGCAACTGCATGTGATTGATTGTCTAACTGTAGTCCCATAAAACAAGAATTCTGTAAGAATTATCCTGGATAATAAAGAAAAGTAGACTAAATAAACTGGGTGGACCGTGAAGAACAAGGCAGTGGTATTGTCACGGTGGCGGTGAAGATGTGGACCCAAACGCAGAGATGAAAACTGGGATGCAGATTTAGGACTGATTCAATCTGAGCAGACAAACTCAGAGAACTAACGCAATGATCCAGCAACTCAAGACAAAAACTGAGGGGTATAAATACACAGAACACAACGAGACACAGGTGAAACTGATTTATGTTCACCAGAACAAAGTAGTTCACTTTGTAAACTACTGAACACAAAGACAAAACAGGAACAACCTGCAAAATAAACCAGGAATGAAGGAAACGTCATGGCAGGTATTCAGTTCACAGCTGGAATGTAACATGTCTAGGGCTGAGTGGAACTGACATATTCGTTCACATGTTGGTCGAGCCAGTCTGAATGCTCACCCTAACCCAGGTGCTGGATTTTATCCTGCAGCCTTGGAAGTGATCTGCATAACCTGTAATGATCGCATGCAATGTACAGAAAATACATCAGACCAACATGTGTGAATAAAATAGGAATAAGAGACATTTCAGAAGTCTGCAGCCTTCTTCATTCAGTGTGCATCCTGTTTGTCGACCAGTATCTTCTCTAAACATCCCCAGTGAGATTACCAGTCGGATGGGAACACATGACCCATAAATTCCCAACGCCTTCTTTCTCTGTTGGAGGAAGAGAGAAGAAAACTGAAGCTATTCACTCCAAATTTCAGGTTAATTGAACAGGCAGCAATGACATGTGTACTTTTACCTGCAGAGATGGAGACACTGAGCAATAAATACAATCTTTTGGCAAAAATGACGTTTTTCCCTGATTACATAAGCAATGGTGCCAGGGAATCAGCAATGTGCTGTTAAAAAAGCCAACGCTGTCTGGAGATGATTCTTGAAGAAGTAGCCAGGAAAAGTAGTTCCATCTCCCTCCCCCAGCTCACTTCTCATTAATGTCAATTTCATCGTGCTGCTCCCCTAAAATGTGTGTCAGGAATATAGCTGCTTTCTGAATGCACTTCCACACATCAAAAGGCTTCTTAGGCTGGCAGTTTTCATCCTCCTGATCGGTGATGAACTTTTAACCCTCTGTCCTTCTGACCTGGAGCGTGCACGGGGCTGGACGGCGAGGCCAAGGCTTGGCAGGAACGTTTGGCTAAGACAACGACGTGAAAGGCGACGTGAGGAAGTAGCCTTGTAACTTTTCAGATTGCAGATATGTGTCATCAGTAGCTGCACATGGATTCAACAGAGAAAGGAAAAACCTGCAGCGGGGAATGTTTCAGCGAGGGGTGAAATTCAGGTCATGAGTGGTGTGTTTGAGTGTGTGCGTGTTGTTCAGCCCCCACACTCTGGCTGTGGAAAGAGTCCTTAGCTGCATTACCCTGCCACTTCTCCCTCTCCGCCTGTCCTTTTCAAGTTCGCATTCTGACAGCGAATCCCGCTGTGAGCTCTGCAACGCAGTTGCCATGGTTACTGGGAAGTTGTGTTCTCTTTCCCTTTTTTTCTTTCCGCATTGCTCTTTGGAGCTGCCATTTATCCTGTCATGGAGGGGTATGACTAACTGGTGGGGTGGGAGAGCCCCCTCGGAGCAGCACCCATCCAGCCGACGACAAAGATTTGCTCCCTGCCGATTCCTGACTCAAGATTTCAACTTGATGGGCTCCTTTAAACGAGACGTCGCCTGTTAATCGTTTATTTTTATGGAGCGGGCAGAGGGGGCTGAGCTGCGTGCCACAGTTGGCATTCTGACAGGCGGCAGGTTACACCCCCCCCCGACCAGGCGAACCCCCCCTGCTGTGATGCCAGGATAAGAGGCCAATGACATGCCTGTTTACACAAACTGGAGGAGAAGCTACAGGAAGTCGGCTTCTTCAGGTTCCCATGAATGAACACTGTAGAGTACTGCAGAGTACTGCATAGTACTCTAGAGTACTGTAGAGTACTGCATAGTACTCTAGAGTACTGTAGAGTACTGTAGAGTACTGCATAGTACTCTAGAGTACTGTAGAGTACTGTAGAGTCCTGCAGAGTACTGCATAGTACTCTAGAGTACTGTAGAGTACTGTAGAGTACTGCAGAGTACTGCATAGTACTCTAGAGTACTGTAGAGTACTGTAGAGTACTGCAGAGTACTGCATAGTACTCTAGAGTACTGTAGAGTACTGTAGAGTACTGCAGAGTACTGCATAGTACTCTAGAGTACTGTAGAGTACTGTAGAGTACTGCAGAGTACTGCATAGTACTCTAGAGTACTGTAGAGTACTGTAGAGTACTGCAGAGTACTGCAGAGTACTGCATAGTACTCTAGAGTACTGTAGAGTACTGTAGAGTACTGCAGAGTACTGCATAGTACTCTACAGTACTGTAGAGTACTGTAGAGTACTGCAGAGTCCCTGTAGTGTACTGTAGGCCACTGTAGAGTACTGTACCCTATAGTACACTAAAGTACACTACAGTACTTTACAGTACTCTACAGTACCATACGGTATCCTACAGTACTCTACGGTACCCTACTGTTGACTACAGTACCCTACAGTACTCTACAGTACACTACATTACTCTATGGTACTCCACAGTACTCTACAATACCCTACAGTATTGTGAAGTACTTTACACTACTCTACAGTACCCTACGGTACCTACAGAATTCTACAGTACTCTACAGTACTTTACAGTACCCTACAGTACCATGCGATACCTACAGAATTCTACACTACTCTACAGTACCCTACAGTATTGTAAAGTACTTTACACTACTCTACAGTACCCTACAGTATTGTAAAGTACTTTACACTACTCTACAGTACCCTACAGTATTGTAAAGTACTTTACACTACTCTACAGTACCCTACAGTATTGTAAAGTACTTTACACTACTCTACAGTACCCTACGGTACCTACAGAATTCTACAGTACTCTATAGTACCCTACAGTACTCTATAGTACCCTACAGTACTCTACAGGACCTTTTAGTACTCTACAGTACTTTACGGTACTCTACGGTGTCCTGATGTGACGTTTCATGTGTTTTCATGGTTTTGGCTTCCAGTTCATCCACTCCACAAGTGTCTTGTTGTGTCTCCCAGTTCTGATAGCCTTGATTTCAGTTTACTGGTTCATTCTTTTTGCTCACTGTCTTCATGTGTCGAGTTTTTTTTTTTCTCGGAATAAACGTCTAGATTCAGCATTCCTGCCTCCAGTCCTGTATTTGGGTCCACACCTCCACCACTGAACGTGGCATACAGAGGTTCAGACGAGGACGGGTGTGTGATGTCCCCCTCTGATACTAAAACATTTCCTTCCCTGAAATGAGTGAAAGTCTTTGATTCTTCCATGTTTGCTCATGTCTTGTGACACCACCACGTGAAAGAAGCTTTTTTACTTTCTCTCATAGTCGTTTCTTATTTGATCATGCTAGTTTCAACATAATTTCACATTTGATTTGCAAGAAACTCATCCCAGCAGGATCTGCAGCTGTGTCCTCTGTATAAGATGCTTCTTTTTAGATGTAATCCTGACGGATCAGAAAGGAGGCGCTCTGAAACAGGTTGCAAGGCGTGAAATGCTGCAGTCTGCGTTCTGATGGACTTTTCGGCACAACTGTGCACATGCTTTCTTTTTGTCAGAATTATGAAGCTGAACATGTTTCTCTTGTATTTCCCAGTTTTCATGTATTCCAAGCAGAACTGCAGAAGGCTCCAGGCGCTGTGCAAAACGTAAATCATGATCAGAATGGAAGGATTCACCTCATCAGCTTTTATTCCCACTCAGAGATAAACATGGCAGATGATGACATTCAGACATTTTGATGGAAAATATGAGTTGACTGGTTTAATTGGGAAAATGTCAGTAACTTGACTGGTTTAACTGGGAACAGGTTAAGTAACATGACTGGTTTAACTGGGAACTGGTTAGTAACATGACTGCTTTAACTGGGAACTGGTCAGGAACATGACTGGTTTAACTGGGAACTGGTTAGTAACATGACTGGTTTAACTGGGAACAGGTTAAGTAACATGACTGGTTTAACTGGGAACTGGTCAGGAACATGACTGGTTTAACTGGGAACTGGTTAAGTAACATGACTGGTTTAACTGGGAACTGGTCAGGAACATGACTGGTTTAACTGGGAACTGGTTAAGTAACATGACTGGTTTAACTGGGAACTGGTTAGTAACATGACTGCTTTAACTGGGAACTGGTCAGGAACATGACTGGTTTAACTGGGAACTGGTTAAGTAACATGACTGATTTAACGGGGAACTGGTTAGTAACATGACTGGTTTAATTGGGAAAATGTCAGTAACATGACTGCTTTAACTGGGAACTGGTCAGTAACATGACTGGTTTAACTGGGAACTGGTTAGTAACATGACTGGTTTAACTGGGAACAGGTTAAGTAACATGACTGGTTTAACTGGGAACTGGTTAGTAACATGACTGCTTTAACTGGGAACAGGTCAGGAACATGACTGGTTTAATTGGGAACTGGTCAGTAACATGACTGGTTTAACTGGGAACTGGTTAAGTAACATGACTGGTTTAACTGGGAACTGGTTAGTAACATGACTGGTTTAACTGGGAACAGGTCAGGAACATGACTGGTTTAATTGGGAAAATGTCCGTAACATGACTGGTTTAACTGGGAACTGGTTAGTAACATGACTGGTTTAACTGGGAACAGGTCAGGAACATGACTGGTTTAACTGGGAACTGGTTAGTAACATGACTGGTTTAACTGGGAACTGGTCAGGAACATGACTGGTTTAACTGGGAACTGGTTAGTAACATGACTGGTTTAACTGGGAACAGGTTAAGTAACATGACTGGTTTAACTGGGAACTGGTCAGTAACATGACTGGTTTAACTGGGAACTGGTTAGTAACATGACTGGTTTAACTGGGAACAGGTTAAGTAACATGACTGGTTTAACTGGGAACTGGTTAGTAACATGACTGCTTTAACTGGGAACAGGTCAGGAACATGACTGGTTTAATTGGGAAAATGTCAGTAACATGACTGCTTTAACTGGGAACTGGTCAGTAACATGACTGGTTTAACTGGGAACTGGTCAGGAACATGACTGGTTTAATTGGGAAAATGTCAGTAACATGACTGCTTTAACTGGGAACTGGTTAGTAACATGACTGGTTTAACTGGGAACAGGTCAGGAACATGACTGGTTTAATTGGGAAAATGTCCGTAACATGACTGGTTTAACTGGGAACTGGTTAGTAACATGACTGCTTTAACTGGGAACAGGTCAGGAACATGACTGGTTTAACTGGGAACTGGTTAGTAACATGACTGGTTTAACTGGGAACAGGTTAAGTAACATGACTGGTTTAACTGGGAACTGGTTAGTAACATGACTGGTCTAACTGGGAACAGGTCAGGAACATGACTGGTTTAACTGGGAACTGGTTAGTAATATGACTGGTTTAACTGAGAACTGGTTAGTAATATGACTGGTTTAACTGGGAACTGGTTAGTAAAATGACCGGTTTAACGGGGAACAGGTCAGGAACATGACTGGTTTGACTGGGAACAGGTCAGGAACATGACTGGTTTAACTAGGAACAGAGCAACATCTGTTCCCATCCCGTTCAGACAACGTCTCTTTCAGGGAAGGTCTTGCAGTTTTCAGTATGTCTTCACAGGGGAAGCATGTGGGTCTTTGCTATTGGCATTTGAATAAAACATTTTACACTGCGTACCAACTTGTTTTGGGAATTGTTGTAAAACTACAACCGTAATGACTTTTTCTGTTTCCAGAAGTTAACCATATTTGTACCGTAGTCAGTTAAAGACTTGATATGTAACCCTTCATATGCTGTTCAATCCACATCCTTTCTGAAAGTGATATACTTTAATGGTCAAACATGATGGAAAATGGTCACAGCCTTGGATTTGCATAATGAACATATCTTCAACTCACCAAATCTCATAAGGAGCTTTGATCACAAACAGTATTTATTTTCAGTGTCAGTTTTTCATGTCACTTTTATTCCCATTTGCTGATAGTGATTTGAAGTTTAATGGTACATTTAACAAATGTTTATCTCCTCTTTTATCTCCTGTTAAGGGTCGTGTTCACCTTGGAGCCACTACAGGGTGTCCACCTGGACTGGAGGGGCAGTGAGCCGTCTGAGGTAGTATAGTATTGATTTTTCTTTATTTTTAATCTTTTTCTTCATCCCAGCTGCTTGGCCCCTGGCATCTGTGTTCCTGAGCAGTCTGTAAACCAAGCTTTGGTGCACTAATAGCTGTGCATTGTTACTAATGGAGAAGCAAATCATCCAAACGCTAAGCATTAACTGGTTATTTTTCACCTTGATAAAACGCATATTGGCTTTCCTTGGTATTGATATCTGAAAATGTTCAGAGGGCAGCTATGGACCAAACAGTCCTGAAAATAAGTCTTTCCTGCAAGAATTTAGGCTACGCTGTGCTAAATCCAGCCTTACCTTCCACAGGATCATTGCAGTGTCATTTTAAATGTGTGAACAAATGAACAAGGTTTTAATATATGCAAAAATTCTAACAGAAAATAACCGACCTTCAGAGCGAAATTAGCAGTGCTGGTAACAGCTATTCATCATATTCTAGTGAAGGACAATACTCCCAAGTCTCTCATGTCCATGAGTGGGGGTGTGGTCTGTGTTTTAATTGACCTTATCCTGCGATGTTTAAGAGAGTAAAAAAGGTTTCAGTAAAAGTTACGGCCAAACATGACGAAAGAAATGGGAAAACACTGAAATGAACACATAATATGGACAGTTGTCTTTTAGTTTACAAAGAAAGAACTGGGGGGAAAAAAGGAGGGAAGCTTGTTGTGAACATGTGAACATGCAGCACTGTCAACAGTGCTACATTGTGAACATGTAGCACCGTAAACAGGTAGCATTGTGAATAGGTAGCATTGTGAACAGGTACCACTGTAAACAGGTAGCACTGTGAACAGGTAGCATTGTGAACATGTAGCACTGTGAACAGGTAGCATTGTGAACATGTAGCACTGTAAACAGGTAGCATTGTGAACATGTAGCATTGTGAACATGTAGCACTGTAAACATGTAGCATTGTGAACATGTAGCACTGTGAACAGGTAGCATTGTGAACATGTAGCACTGTGAACAGGTAGCATTGTGAACATATAGCACTGTAAACAGGTAGCATTGTGAACATGTAGCATTGTGAACATGTAGCACTGTAAACATGTAGCATTGTGAACATGTAGCACTGTGAACAGGTAGCATTGTGAACATGTAGCACTGTGAACATGTAGCATTGTGAACATGTAGCACTGTGAACAGGTAGCACTGTGAACATGTAGCACTGTGAACATGTAGCACTGTGAACATGTAGCACTGTGAACATGTAGCATTGTGAACATGTAGCACTGTGAACAGGTAGCACTGTGAACATGTAGCACTGTGAACAGGTAGCATTGTGAACATGTAGCACTGTGAACATGTAGCACTGTAAACAGGTAGCACTGTGAACAGGTAGCATTGTGAGCATGTAGCACTGTGAACATGTAGCATTGTGAACATGTAGCACTGTGAACAGGTAGCACTGTAAACAGGTAGCACTGTGAACATGTAGCACTGTAAACAGGTAGCACTGTGAACAGGTAGCATTGTTCCCAGCAATCATTCTTATCATCAGGCTGCCCATATAACTTCTTCGGTGGTTTGTTTTTCTCTTCCAAGTCTACAAGTACACAAACTCCCTCAATGTCACATTCCACTCTGAAACTCTCCAAGTGGAGCAGGCTGGCATGCAGAAAGCTTGGGTCTCCCACTTGAAAGCACACCGCTACCGCACCAGCTATCCCAGCCACCAGCTATTCTAACACAGTCGCACTGTATCATGACCTCATGCAGCAAAGAAACTGTTTCCACCATGTTTCCTTTTATTCCTTTTTATTCATTCTATATTAAACAAATTGTTCTTGAAATCCATGAAGTTGTATGCCTGGCAGTCTTCTGCAGTAATCTGAGAGGCTTCCAGTCACATAGTAATTATTTTTTAATCAGTGAGGTCTGCAAGAGCTTTGGAGACTGCTGACTCTCTGCCCACATGCCCATGGCATGGGGAGGCCTTCAGGCAGCTGCAATTAGAAGCAAATTGAAATTTCTATTTCTACATCCAACGGGGATCAGCTGGCTCTGAGGACCACTGGAAATCAGAGAGTCTTGTTTGCCATTTGCAGTCTGTGTCTGAAGCTATTCCCCCAAGAACTCTAATCATAGTGGCAAACTTAGAATTCAGGGTCAGGAAATAATTCTGAAGAGGAGGTGGGTTCTGTAATAAAAAGCACAAAGGATGACATCTTATGTGTCTAAATGTCAGAGGAATGTTGTTGTGCCTCATCAGAAGTTGCCACAAACTGCTAAAAATGTGCATATAGCATTTCCCTCTGTTAATGTTTGGTTTACAAAAAACTGCCAGTGGACAAAATCTACCATTCAGTTCAGTACATAACCATAATTGAAGATAAATAATAAAATGTTGAACAATCTTGTGTCTATGTCTACAAAGACATTTGCTATTTCAATATTACTACGCATGATGCACTGGTAGGCTCTCCTCTTCTGACTGACACCATTTTGGACCAACTGGATTGATCCATGGTCATTAGCCAATAATATGCACTGAGTGTCAACCCATGTGACCAGACATGACCTACTCTTCCTCTTCCAGGCCTACCCTTTTAGCTCTGATGCCAGTTCTGACACCACTGACATATAGCCAATCCAAATTCACGGTCGCTTCAGTCTGAGGGTTTTAAAATGGCTTCTGAAAGTCCATGCATAAACACTTTCATCAACTGGCTTTTATTGTGTGCGTCTATGCTCAAAAGCAGAGGAAGCCTTGTTTTGTGTGCTTTTTTATGTATGAACGATGACAAAACATGCAGAAAAACAAAAATACCCCTGCAAGGAAGTGGTGGAGTCGTTTACACATTTTCCAGAGGAAGACGTCTCTGACTGCAGAAGAAGATGCAGTTCCTGAGGGAGACGAGCATGAAAAGTACATACTTCTACATGCAGCTACGACGTCTTTATAGGCTGTTTACATAGAAAATCCTTTTGTAAAAGGAAAAATCAGTAACTCTTTTATTGTTTATGGGGTTGGAAAAGGGGGTGCAGCTGAATGCTCAGCTCCCCATGGTAGCCAGACGGGCAGGGGGACGGAGACATTACTGGAGGTGGAGGATCTGAGACAACAAACTGGTATGTTGATGTGTAGGAGGTGAGACAGGTAGGGAGGGGCGAGGTTATGGATGGCCTTGTAGGTGAACAGCAGGATACCATAGGTGATGGGGAACCAGTGGTGCTCCTGCACGATAGGGGGGGTGTGATGGGTGGATGGAGTTCTTGAGAGGACCCAGGCTGCTGCATTCTGAACCAGTTAAAGTTTATGGAGAGTCTTTGGGGAAGACCAAACAGAAGGGAGTTGTAGTAGTCAAGCCTGGAAGTGACAAGACTGTTGACAAGTATAGCGACAGAGGAGGGTGGGGGTGAGGGAGGGGCGGAGGCGGTGGATGTTGCGGACATGAAAGTACGCTGACCGGGTTATGTTGTTGATATGTGATGGAAAAGACAGAGTGCTCTTGAGGATGACACCCAGACTCTTTACCTGAAGGGAGATGGAAGAGTCATCAGGGGGAACACAGAAACTATCAGATATGGGGAGGGGGGGTTGGTGCCTATTAATAACATTTATGTTTTACTGTCTTATTTAAGAAAATTTGAGGCGAACCAGGGCTTAATCTCTTGGAGACTATCTGTGAGGGAGGATAGTGGTAGGGGGGAGTTTGGCTTGGTGGAAAGATAGAGCTGGGTGTCATCTGCATAGCAGTAAAAATGTATATGATGTTTTCAGAAGATATAACCGAGGGGGAGGAGGTAGATGATGAACAACAGGGGGCCCAGGATAGAACCCCGGGGTACACCTGTGGTGACTGGGAATGACTGGGAGGTGGATGTTTTCAGTTGGATGAACTAAGTGCGGCCAGAGAGGTATGATTTGAATCAGCTGAAGGTGGTGTGGGTGATGCTGATGGAGAAAAGTCTGGCCAGGAAGATGAAAAGGCTGCACTCAGATCGAGGAGGATGAGAATAGATAATCGACCGGAATCAGCTGCCAGGAGGAGTGACGCAGATTCAGTGCTGTGGAGTGGTCGGAAACCAGATTGAAAATGTGCGTACAGATTGTTGTGGGATAGATGGGCTTGGAGCTGAGATGAAACCACTTTTTCCAGGATTTTTAAAATAAATGGGAGGTTGGAGATGGAACAAAGGTTGTTGAAATTGTTAGGATCCAGACCAGGTTTCTTCAGTAGGGGTGATGACAGCTGTATTTAACAACAAGGTAACCAGTCCAGTACTGAGGGAGGAGTGAATGATGTGTGTATCAAGAGATGGTAGTGAGGACACAGATGCTTTGACAAGGATGGTGATGGGGAAACAGACTGTCACAAAATGCGGAGGAGACTGAGTAGAGGAAGGGAGTCAAGTGGTTGGAGAATAGCTTTTAGGACAGAGAACAGAGTCTTAGTGTCAGCTTTGCTACCATTGAGTAAACTGGCGTTGTAGGTGGATTTGACATGTTTGCAGCAGTCCTTGTAGTGAGTAAAAAGGCTGAGATACTTTTCTTTATGAACATTTAAACCAGTTTTCCTGCAGAGGCATTCCAGCTGTCGTCCTTTGACTTTGAGTTGTCTGAGAGCGGGGGTAAACCAGGGTAAAGAGCGGGTGAAATGAAATGAAATGAAAAATACTTAATTAATCCCCAAAGGGAAATTCAATATTGTAGTATATAATAATAATTAATTAGAGGAGGTCTTGTTCCGGAGGCTGATGGCTGCTGGCAGGAATGATCTTCTGTATCTTTCAGTCTTACATCAGACCTGAAGAAGCCTCTCACTGAACACACTTTGCTGTTTCATCACTGTGTTGTGGAGAGGGTGTGAAGAATCCTCCACCATCTTCATCAGCTTGTGCAGCATTCTTCTTTGGACAATCAGCTCCAGCGGCTCCAGAGCTTTCTGGATCAGTTTGTTGATTCTCTTCAAGTCTCTAGTTCTGGTTCTCTCCCTTATCCTGATTTGGGAGAGGTTAATCAGTTGATCCCGATTGTAAACAGGTCTTTCGTTGCCATGGAGACTCATCATAACAAGCCTTAAAAGAGCCAAAAATATGGAGAAAAATCTTCCTTGCAGCACACCCTCTGAACCGGCATGAAATCCTCATGAAAAAATACCTAATTTAAAGTAATATCTATGTGTGAAGACTTTGTACTATAAAAAGAAATCAAGATAGCAAGTCAGAGCTACTACAGTTTGCTGCCAACAGACGGCGCAATGTAGAATGGAAAGTGACTACTCTGGTTTTCAAGGGGACCAGGTTATTGAGGAGATTTTGGAGACTGTTATTATAGTATGAGTTCATTGGGACTGGAAAGACTGCCAGTGTGGGGTTGCGGGGTGAGTTGATGCCAGCTGAAAGAGTGTCCAAGTTAATGTTCTTAATGTCACGGTAAGATACATCACGATATGACTTGCTTTTTGAGAGAACCAGATTTAACATCAAAAGTCATTAGCATGTGATCAGAAACGGAAGTGCATCTATCTTGCAGCTGTTGGAATGACTCCTGAACAGCATATTAAATCAAGAATATGTCCTTTTGAATGGGTAGGAACAATATTAAACTGTTAGAAGCCAAAACTGTTGAGACAGGATAAAAAGTCCTTTGTAAGATTATTATTTACGTTGTCTTTGTGTATATTAAAATCACCAAGAACTATTACATGGGGCGAACGTAAAGAGAGCTCAGCCAAAAATACAGAAAAGTAGTTTATGAAGTCCTTATTAGGTTTAGGTGGACGATAAACTGCTGCCACGATTGTGGGAACAGGACCAGGCAGCACTGAGACCATAGACTCAAATGAGGAGAAGGCAGCGACTGACACCAACAAGATTCTCCACTTTTTGCAAGAGAACAGCGCAAGTCCTCCTCCCCAGCCAGAGTCATGGGACTTGCTGTTGCAAACAAACCCAGGTGGGTTTGCTTCATGTAAAGAAGCATAGTCATTTGGCTGTTGCCATGTTTCAGTCAAGCATAAAAATCCAACTCACAGTCGACAAGGAGATCCTGGATGAGATGGCCTTTGTCAGTCAGAGAGCGAATATTCAGCAGGCCAAAACCTACGGTGGTGTTGCAGTCAATAGTGGAGCTAGCCAGCCTAGCTAGACTGGCTAGCACACTGTGATCATCAGTCCAACCGGTGTTCTGATGAGGGCGTCTGGACTAAATGGACTTTATCTGGCTGGTTGTCGGAGTGGTAATTCCGATGGGAGGCTCGGTGGATGAATCTCCATCAGAGAAAGGCAGCAAGGTCTGGGAGGACGTGGAGCACAAGTGGCGGTGGTCCAGCCTGGAAGCGGAGCGGGAAGGTATATCCCACAAGAAGCGAAAGTAATCCGCATGTTGGCTGTTGATGTAGCAGCAGTTAGATACGGGTTAGCACCTGCTTACCTGAGTGGTTGGTGGCTCTGGGCCAGTAGGCAAAGGTGAGTCATGCAGGAGGAACCAGTATAATATATATATATATATATATATATATATATATATATATATATATATATATATATATATATATATATATATATATATATTATACTGGTCCATCACACTGGTATCAAGGCCCTGCGATGGACTGGCGAGCTGTCCAGGGCTTGCCCTGCCTTCGCCCATAGACAGCTGTGATCGGCTCCAGCTTCCCTGCAACCCTGAATTGGATTAAGAGGTTCAGAAAATGAATGAATGACTATATGTATATATATGTATATGTGTATATATGTATGTATATACATATATATATATATATATATATATATATATATATATATATATATATATATATATATATATATATATATATATATTTATGTATGTATATATATGTGTATGTATGTATATATATGTGTATGTATGTATATATATATATATATATATATATATATATATATATATATATATATATATATGTGTGTGTGTGTGTGTGTGTGTGTGTGTGTGTGTGTGTGTGTTTTATTATCAATAATAAAAAGGCTAAATTATTAAATGACTGTGAAATTTCAAGCCAAAAAGTGTTCGTATCTCAATATCGGAATAGATTTTGGTATCAATCCTCCAAAACATACATTATCGCTGTAAGGGACAACAAGGATGAGGAAGAGCGGTGCTTTTAAAAAGGAATGGGCTTTATTTTGATATTATATTAACAAAAGAAATTAGGCCTGTAAAAGTGGTCAACTAAACAAAACCTCAATCAAAGTCCTAAGATAAGTGAAGATAACTTTGAACTGACTGAATAGGTAACTGTCATGGGTCCGAGGGCCATGGTGTGTTTATGTGTGGGTCTGTCTTGTTTTAGGTGGAGCCTTTTTTGGCAGTTCCTCACAGCTGAAGGCAATCATCTCATTTCATGGCCACAGTATATCTACTCTGGTTTGAGCACTGCTCTCCGCCGGATCGTTGCATACACTTCCTTGGTAACGGCTGGTCTCTGTGATCGTGTGTTTCCTTTGTCCTTTCCTTTTGAAAGAACTTTGCTTGTTGTTACAGAAACCCTTCAGCTAACCAGCCATTCCAGACCCTCAGCTGCCATTCCTGCCTGCTCGCCTGCCAGCTTGCTCCGCCGACTCCATTTACCAGCTTTTTCTGCAAATACACTGTCTTTGTCACCACAGGCTAATGCTTCCGCGATTGGGTCCCCTTTTTCCCTTGACAGTAACTCACACAAAACCAACTTCACACAGAAATAAACAAACGCCACAAACAAGAAGCAAAAGGAAAGTTATATACTGGCTGATCAGACTGCTTGCAAACCACAAATAAAAGAAAAAAAACACAACAAATTCAGAAAACCACAGCAATACACTGAAAAGGACAGCAATAAATAAAAAAGACACATGACAAATGAAAAAGCTCTGTGTCGTTAAACTCCCAGAGACAAAGGTCAGACTAGTTATCACTGATTGGATGGTGTCCAATCAATGATTTGTTTTCATTTGGGGTTGTAGTTTGCGCTTCAGGGCCACCGTATTATACCAGGAGTGTCCAAAGTCAGTCCTGGAGGGCTGCTGTTTTGCAGGTTTTCAGTGTATTCCTGCTCCAACGCACCTGGCTTATGTTACTGGGATTCAACAGTCAAGGAAGTTCTACGGAATGACCACCATGATCTGATAAAGGATATCAGATTCAGCTGACTACACAACCCTATGGATTATCGGACAACACCTGAGATCAGATTTTTGATGTGCACAAAGTCTCCCTGGTGTTCTTGTCTGAAGTAATCATAGAGAGATGTGTAAAACTAGGAGGATGTGAACGAATTTTTGTCTGTTTGCACCACCAGAATGGCTCCAGCAGACCAGAAACTGTCCAAGACGTTTTTATAACAGGCAATATTTTCACTAAAGCAACCCTGTTCATTGTAAACCTCCATCTCACTGTTCAGAAAAATCTGGAGGCACATTTTTCAGGTTATGATCGGTGAAGCGAGTAGATGCAGCAGACCGTGAAACCACAAGGTAGACCACATGCTGAGTGGAAGTGAAATGAGCTTGAAATCAGCTGGTGACTAATCAATCAATTTGTTTATTTGATGAACTGATTGTTTTTGTCCAGTTTTTTTAAACGGAAGGATTAGAGTTGTTGATGTTTGGAGGTTTTAGGAAAACAACAAACATACGGTGATCCCATTGTATATGTTATAAGTCCCAGGATTGCTACCACAACAACATGATAACTCTGTAAACAGAGAGGGACGTATGAGCAGCTAGCAGGAACGCTGCACACAGTCCGTCATCAGGGCTGCGCCTCCTGACAAAACAAGCCGGAATGTAGCTTTTCCTGTATCTAAGGTTCCGCTTTGGTACTGCCGACAGGGAACAGGGAAAAATACGGTAGTTTCCCGACCAAAACCGGACTCTCGACAGCTATGCACCCTCGGGGAACTAAACTTAGGAAGCACAAGCTCCCTTAAAGCAGTGGACTCATCCACCCCCATCCAAGTTTCTGTCACACAGAGAAAGTCCAACTTTTGACACAGAAAGAACTTCTTTATAATCAAATATTTGTTGAACAGAGATCTGGCATTCACCAAGGCTATCTTAGCCATCGCCGGAGCCGAGGAAGCAGTCACCGATGCCCAAAACAGCAGCCGCAGATTGCTGGGATCCACTCCCCGCTGGCAAAGATGCAGGCAGCAGTGTGGCGACACATTCACATCTAGGCTGAGCAAGGGAAGCAGGCAGGAGGTCCTGCTTGCCAAAGAGCACCCCAAGACATAGTGATGGTAAATCCATCCAAGTTCCAGAAAGGAGCGGACTAAAGCCCTCAGTTCACCAGCCTTCCACTCGTTTTCCGTGGTGTAAGTGTTTACTGCGTGAAGGTGGAGCCGGCAAACAACATATGTAGGCTGGGGTCCCAGAAAGAAGTTGAGGAGGGCTTATGTGCCCATCCTGCTGAGATATTGACAGATAAATAGAAAGTGGTCGTAGATTTAGCAATGACTGTCGATTATACACTAGCTGGGTAAAGAAAGACAGCAAGCCGCACATATTATCACCATCTTGTCAAAGACAATGTCAAGTTAGTGACCTGTTGCCAGCTAAACCAGTCAAGTTAGCGACCCGTTGAGAGTTACCCAGTCAAGTTAGTGACCTGTTGCCAGCTAAACCAGTCAAGTTAGCGACCCATTGAGAGTTACCCAGTCAAGTTCGCGAACCGTTGCCAGTTAAACTGGTCAAGTTAGCGAACCGTTGCCAGTTAAACCGTCAAGTTATCAACCAATTGCCAGTTAAACCAGTCAAGTTAGCGACCCGTTGCCAGTTAAACCGGTCAAGTTAGCGAACCGTTGCCAGTTAAACCGTCAAGTTATCAACCAATTGCCAGTTAAACCAGTCAAGTTCGCGAACCGTTGCCAGTTAAACCGGTCAAGTTAGCGAACCGTTGCCAGTTAAACCGTCAAGTTATCAACCAATTGCCAGTTAAACCAGTCAAGTTAGCGACCCGTTGCCAGTTAAACCAGTCAAGTTAGAGACCCGTTGCCAGTTAAACCGTCAAGTTATCAACCCATTGCCAGTTAAACCAGTCAAGTTAGCGACCTGTTGCCAGTTAAACCAGTCAAGTTAGCGATACGTTGCCAGTTAAACCGTCAAGTTATTGACCCTTTGCTGATTAACGAGATGAAATGCTTCTCCAGCTGTTGGATTCGCTCCTGGTACTTTCCAGCCTTCCGTTGCTCCTCTTTCGGAGTTGCTTCCATCGGAGGCGTAGAAACTTTTTACTGATACAACTGGATTAAATTCAGCTGCAGCCAGAAATGTTCATGTCCTGTTTATATGGGGATAAAATGCACAAGCAAAGCGCTGGAGGAAAGCTTTACACCATGCTCATCAATAAATAGATTTAAATTGTGCAATTACCATTTAAAAAGCCTCTTAGCTAAATCTGGCTCATTTACAGTCTGTTAAAAATTCTGCCTTGTCAGAAAGACGAGTCGAGCCAATCAATAATGTCACCAGATAGATCAATAAAAGTGGAAATCCCTTTCAGCCATGTTTAGTTGTTTGTTTGAATGATGGTGACGACATCTGAAAGCAGTACTGAGCAGAGAAAAGATAAGAAACTTTTGCTGTAGACGGAGTCACCGTTGCATAGAAGGCTTCCTCTGTCTCCTCTGAGCTAATCGCTGCGGATTAATCACAGTGATTAATCACCAAATAACCATTCAGACTGGAATAATATTCATTCAAGGCTCATCTATTTTTCTAAATATGTGTTCATTAGTTCTGTCTTCGTTCTGACTTCTCTTCTTACCTGATCCACGTCCATTTGACAATTCTGTGCATCCTACTACAGTGCATGATGAATAGGCAGTCTGTGCGTGATGATACATGCACGTGATTGCTTTGCCTAGAAACACAGCAGAAGTATTACTTTTTAATTTGATTCATTACGCCTCTCTCTGAGCATATGTGAGGGCTAAAAGAATCTCACCGTGCAAAGCAGCCTGGCACACACATGTTCATACCCAACACTCCACACACACACACTATAAATAGACCGCTAAACAGATCTAGCTGGGACAGGATTCCAGCCCCATGTGGTCGTCAAACAGTGTCAGTTATTCTCCTGAAAATGTTGTAAATATTTTGACGTGCTCGCAGCAGCACACAAACGGCATGTTGTGTGCGACGTGGGACACCAGCAAGCCAGCGGTCCTGCTGCTTCTTCACAGGCAGAAGTGCCATGACAGCAGTTTTTACAACAACTCTACAGCTCTGTCTTTGTTGGGCAACATATTCCTCAACACATGCAATGTCAGGCTCAGCTCAGCTATTACTTGTCACGATGTGTTTCTCCTGGGAGATGAGGACGAGATGCCCAGCAGAAGGCCTGCAGCCTGTCAGGCCTGCAGGCAGCAGGTCCAGCTGACCGTCCATCTGATGGAGGCTGCGATGGAGCTGGTAATAAGCCACCATTTCATATTTAAAGAGGCCATCCCTGACTTTTGATGTACAGACTTTTATGCAAATCAAACAGAATCCAGAGGTCCCAGCAGGGAACGCATCTTTTTTATTCTCTACAGCGTTTTTTTTTATTTTGCTTTTTAATAAATGTAAAGATGAACTCTTCCCACTCCCTTGGTGGCTGTCCCTCCCCTCTGAACTGAGCCGAACTTGAGATGTGCAGAGTCATGCTGCTACCTGGCCGACATGCTGGAGATGTGCCGAGTCATGCTGGAGATGTGCAGAGTCATGCTGGAGATCTGCAGAGTCATGCTGCTACCTGGCCGACATGCTGGAGATGTGCCGAGTCATGCTGGAGATGTGCCGAGTCATGCTGGAGATGTGCAGAGTCATGCTGCTACCTGGCCGACATGCTGGAGATGTGCCGAGTCATGCTGGAGATGTGCAGAGTCATGCTGCTACCTGGCCGACATGCTGGAGATGTGCCGAGTCATAGTGGAGACATGCCGAGTCATGCTGGAAATGTGCTGAATCATGCTGGAGATATGCCGAGTCATGCTGGAGACGTGCCGAGTCATTCTGGAGATGTGCAGAGTCATGCTGGAGATGTGCAGAGTCATGCTGCTACCTGGCCGACATGCTGGAGATGTGCCGAGTCATGCTGGAGATGTGCAGAGTCATGCTGCTACCTGGCCGACATGCTGGAGATGTGCCGAGTCATGCTGGAGATGTGCAGAGTCATACTGGAGACATGCCGAGTCATGCTGGAAATGTGCTGAATCATGCTGGAGATATGCCGAGTCATGCTGGAGACGTGCCGAGTCATTCTGGAGATGTGCAGAGTCATGCTGGAGATGTGCAGAGTCATGCTGCAACCTGGCCGACATGCTGGAGATGTGCCGAGTCATGCTGGAGATGTGCAGAGTCATGCTGCTACCTGGCCGACATGCTGGAGACATGCCAAGTCATGCTGGAGACGTGCCGGGTCTTGTTGGAGACGTGCCGAGTCATGCTGGAGACGTGCCGAGTCATGCTGAAGATGTGCCGAGTCATGCTGCTACCTGGCCGACATGCTGGAGATGTGCCGAGTCATGCTGGAGATGTGCCGAGTCATACTGGAGATGTGCCGAGTCATGCTGAAAATGTGCTGAATCATGCTGGAGATATGCCGAGTCATGCTGGAGACGTGCCAAGTCATGCTTGGGACGTGCCGAGTCATGCTGGAGACGTGCCGAGTCATGCTGGAGATGTGCCGAGTCATGCTGGAGATGTGCCGAGTCATGCTGGAAATGTGCTGAATCATGCTGGAGATATGCCGAGTCATGCTGGAGACGTGCCGAGTCATGCTGGAGATGTGCTGAGTCATGCTGAAGATGTGGCGAGTCATGCTGCTACCTGGCCGACATGCTGGAGATGTGCCGAGTCATGCTGGAGATGTGCCGAGTCATACTGGAGACGTGCCGAGTCATGCTGGAGATGTGCTGAATCGTGCTGAAGATATGCCGAGTCATGCTGCTACCTGGCCGACATGCTGGAGATGTGCCGAGTCATGCTGGAGATGTGCCGAGTCATACTGGAGACGTGCCGAGTCATGCTGGAAATGTGCTGAATCATGCTGGAGATGTGCCGAGTCATGCTTGGGACGTGCCGAGTAATGCTGGAGACGTGCCGGGTCTTGCTGGAGACGTGCCGAGTCATGCTGGAGACGTGCCGAGTCATGCTGGAGATGTGCTGAGTCATGCTGGAAATGTGCCGAGTCATGCTGCTACCTGGCCGACATGCTGGAGATGTGCCGAGTCATGCTGGAGATGTGCAGAGTCATGCTGGAGATGTGCCGAGTCATGCTGGAGATGTGCCGAGTCATACTGGAGATGTGCCGAGTCATGCTGCTGAGGAGGTCTGACGTGACGTTTTATTGAGGCAGTAAATCCTCATTTTAGTTTTTTAATTTAACATTAAAGTAGGAAAACGGGAGAAAAGCTGCCTTATTAAATATTTGTTTCAGTGTAAAAACATTTTACTTCTTTCAAATTCCTGTCAGATTAAATTCTGCACATATTATTATTACTTATTATTTTTCTGTGTATACTTTTTATACCATATGCAGGCCTCCACTTCTGCACCTGTACTTTTCCAACAATGGACTATTAATGGCTTCTTAATCTTATTTCTTATTATTCTTATATTTAAGATTGTGGTTTTATTGATTAATTTTGTAAAGTTATCTGAACTGATTTCAGCAACATCATCTTAACAGGATTTTAACAGTAGAGAAAATGATGGGTGCTAAGCCGAGAAATTTTTCCCTTTTGGTTTCCACTAAGTTATAATATATGACACCTAAATGTCCGAATAATGGGGTTGTAAGTAAATCAACAAGGCGGAGTAGAAGCACGGTCATTAGAAAAGTTTGTTTTTATTCATGGCTTTTATTATCTCTCCATCAATGCCTGGCGGACCGGTCTCGGCCAGTTTTGTCCCAGTTCAGCCCTGAGTTCTGGAAACAATAACAGTCTCTGCAACTTCTAAAAAACAAGATGTGCTTAGTCATGTTTGGGGTCAAATCTTTTTAAAACAGGAAAACTGGTTCATATTATAGGTAAGAAAGTGGACTTAGTGAAATATTTTACTGATTTAAAACATATTTAAATCTCGCATGAGAAAATATCTTATCATAACTAAAATATTTTCAGATACGGCATGTGAGGAGTTTTGCCCGGTGTGATTATCTGGAATCTGGCACTGAAGAGACATCCATGACCAAAACACACACTTCCCATCATCATGGTGGGAAGTTATTAAAACAAAACACAGGTAGATAAAACCAAACAAGTAGGGTTTTACTTGTGTAATATTGTTAATATGATTTTATGGGACTCTTTTTCCTCTTGAGGTATTTGTGTTTTATTCCACCTTTTAACTCTAACTGGACAGAGATGTAAGTGTCTCGCAGCTTACTGCTGACATCTGCAGCTGGAATCTTAATATTAATCTAAATATGAAAAGTTATCATGACAACCATGACTTTCTCTTTTCTTTCTCTTTCAAGGTGCTTTGCTGACATTTCTAAGCCCTGCTTCCAAAGATGCCTCCATTGATGAAGGTAGTGTGAGTTTCTCTTACTCCATTTTCATTTTGATTGATTATTTAGCTGATAATAGAGACTCTTCCATCATGCTAAGGGTTGAACATTCATATTTTCCAATAGATTTAACTGGACATTTCATTTCTTCAGTGTCCTACAGTACATATGAGGCACATGAGAAATGTGACAACTGAACTGTTTTCCCAGCTGCCCTCCCGAGATAGAAGAAAACACCGGCGAGTCTGCATCCACCATAGCCTCAACATTGGTCCACATAAATCAGTCATTTCAGGGTTCTGTTCGAGGAAAGCGGATTCACCTGAGCATCAGGACTTCCTCCCCACCTTGCCACAGTTCATGGACCTCCGGACCCTTCGGTCCAGTCATTGCTAGTTCCTCTTTTAGAGCCATACACCTGCTGAGAGCCGGTTAGGAAATCTGTCACTTTTTCTTCCTTAAACTCGATTTCAGTAAAATCTTCAGTTTGGACTTTTACTGCATCATGCGTTTGTTTACCTCGCAGGTGTGGTTTGTCAACTCCGACGTCTCCAGAAAGCCTCGTTCCCGCATACGCAGCCACCTGGATGGTCTTTAAACCAGCAGTTTGCTCCTTCAGGGGCTTGGGACAAACTCTGCTTTCATCATTTACTGTTAAATCCTCCTCCACAACTCTCGCTCGCAATTAGCTAAACATCTTCCAGTTATCGCAGTTCAACACCAAACTGTGATGCTTGTTCTGTAAAATCCCTTTTGTTTAATGTTATTTTAATGTTTTCATTGACACATCTTTGTCTCACTGAATGCTTATTTCCTGTATTTGACCTATTTTGTGCTGATATGCAGCCCTTCGGTTCTCCTCATGGATGTTTAAACCTCTGTGTAAATATTGTAGCCTGCTTGCTAACCAATGCATTACTGCCACCAAGTGGTGGGAAGCTGTACTGCAGTGAAGTTTTTCATGGAAAAGAGGAAGATGTTGGTCATTTAAGTGGAAAACCTGCGTGGTCCGGCAGCTCACTGGTGCAGTCTGAACTGTTGTAGTTTGGGCACTGACGTTGTGCGATTCACTGTTTTAGAGGAAACTTGTGGTTCCGAGCATAAAGAATGTCTGAGCTGGTTGCATGAAGCGGTTGATGTGAATGTCTGATGCAGGAATGACATGAAGTCATAAATGAAACATTTAAGTTGCCCAGCAGGAAACCTGAAAGCGCTCTGACTGGTGTCAACAGACACACATCACAAATGTTCATAAGCTCGTACCAAAGAGCGCTCCGACCACCTCTACGGGAAGCGGCCAACAAGGCTCTACTTCCTGCAGAGTCTGGCTTCCTGCTGTCCGTCAGGCTGCCAGTGTGTTTCCTTATGCTGGGGTCTGCTGGGGGGGGCCAACACCGGCTGGATAAATGGATCAAAAAGGCAGCTCAGTCGTGGGGCTGGAGCTGGAGTTGGAGTCAGTGGAGGCAAAATATTCTGTCCAAGTTTCACTCCATAGTGGACACCACCGCTCCGCCCGTCCATCCGTCCGTCCTCTAACATTCAGCAACTTTTATCTCTCCGCTGCTCCACAGACGGATCGAGGAGGTGCTTCATCCCCTCTGGAGGGCCGCGAGAGGGAGGGAGGCAGAGGAGGAGTGGATGAAGAGCATCGGTCAGTGGAACCGGACCGAAGTAGCTTCTCCTGACTGAATTACACAAGGATGGCATGATTATAGGATTTTATTTCAGTAAGATTTTCTTCTTCTGTCTTTTTATTGATTTTAGCGAAAGTATTTTCTTACACTATTATATTTAGCGTCTAAAGGATTTCATGAAACGTCTGAAACGCAGAAAGCTGATTCCAGTAGAAGAATCCTCTTGTTGGGTTTTTCCAATCCGGGTTAGTTGAGTGGCTCCGGGACTCCGGGGGGGATCAATGTCGAGAGGAACAAAGACATAATCTCCTCCAGAGACAAAGTTGGGTTGACCAGAATCTAAAATACAAATCCAAGAAAGAGTTCAAGGTCCAAAATACCAGGAAGACTCAAGAGGAGAAAGGAAAACGCTGGGGCCGAAAGGCTCTATCTATCTATCTATCTATCTATCTATCTATCTATCTATCTATCTATCTATCTATCTATCTATCTATCTATCTATCTATCTATCTATCTATCTATCTATCTAGCTATCTGTCTGTCTATCTATCTGTCTATCTGTCTGTCTATCTGTCTATCTCTCCATCTATCTCTCCATCTATCTATCTATCTATCTATCTATCTATCTATCTATCTATCTGTTGATAGATAGAATGTTGATAGAATTGTTGATAGATTTTAGGAAATCCACTCCTGCCCTCCCTCCTGCCCTGATAAATGGACAGGTAGTTGAGGTGGTGCATCAGTACAAGTACTTGGGAACAGTACTGGACAGTAAATTAACATTCGACACCCAGGTTGATGCTGTCTGTAGTAAAGCTCACCAGAAAATGCACTTCCTTTGTAAATTGAGATTTTTTAAGGTTGACAATGTTTTTATGAAAATGTTTTATTCCTGTTTTGTGGAGTCAACTCTTACCTTTGCTTTTCTTTGCTGGTTTGGCATGTTAAATCTTAAAAATCGAAACCGCTTACAAAGCATAGTTAAAGAGTGCAGTAAAATTACTGGCTGTCATTTAAGTGATTTGTGGGATCTTTACAAATGCAGGGCTGTATGCAAGGCAAAGAAAATCCTTGCAGATCCTGCCCATCCTCTGCACAGGCAGTTTCAGCCATTGCGCTCAGGCAGGAGATATTGCGTGCCTAAGTTTAAAACCAATAGAGTCAGAAACTCCTTCATCCCAAGAGCCATTGGATTTTTAAATGAATCATAGTTGTTAATTTGCTACTTTTGGCGTCGCTTCATGTGCTGTGATGTTCTCATCTTACCGTGTTTCCACTGTTATTTAACTTGCCTTTTATTATTTTATTATTTTTATTGTTTGTTGTTGTTGACTGGTTGCACTTTTATGCTACTGGCTGCACACAAATTGCCCTACGGGGACCTAATAAAGTATTGAATTGAAATATCTATCTATCTATCTATCTATCTATCTATCTATCTATCTATGTATCTATCAATCTATCTATCTGTCTGTCTGTCTGTCCATCCAGTGCAGTTCGTCTGACCTTAGCAGCCGTTTAACTCCAAATATGAAGGTCTCCATCTCCTAGCAAACATCACACTGATTTTCAACAAGCTCCTTAGCTTTATGATAAATGCCACATTTATCGCCAGCCTGATGTGAACCATACCTTGAGGCCGAGCAGATGACCACAGATAGAGGCTTTACTGTGAATCAGGACTAGTGACTGGACATTCTGCTTTTGGTTCAGTGACTTCCACCAGTCCTCCCACGCAGGACAGCCAAGAGCCTATTTACAGACAAGCTTTTCTCACCATGCAAAAATGATCGGAGCCAAAGCCCAGTCATGCATAAACATGGAGCCCCAAAGTACTGCCACATTTTTATGTACTGATACAAGAGTTGAGGAGAAAACAAAAGTGCCTCAGAGAGCTGACCCTTCTATATCTGATGTTAGCCTGCAGCTCCACATGTCAAGTATATGCTAGGTTGTAGCGTGGAAAGAGAATAACATGAACATGCTCCGTCTCGCAGACCTTCAGGGGGAATTTTCTGAGCTTAACCCACTCATTCTGAACTCTGGAAACTTTTGTAGATTCACATTTACATAAGTCATTTTCAGTTCACATGCCACAACTTCACAAGGGAAAATGATTTCAGCCTTCTCCAAACAATGCTGAAATGAAGAATCTGACCCTAATTTAGGGAGAGGGCTCTAAAATCCTGTCTGTTTCATCACCAGTCCCTCACTATGCAAAGTGATCCAACTCCTTCCAGCTAAAACATCTTAGATTAATTACACATTATAGATGGAAAATCACAACGGAAATGATTTCTTGTGAAGATGTGTAGCATCAGGTTAGAAATACGGTTTGTAAGAAATACAGATTTTATATACTGTAAAAATAAGAAGTTGCCTTTACTCAAAAATACTTGTTCAGTAACTGGAATATTTATTGTGTAATTAATCTTCATCTGAGTCTCCTTTAACCCTTTAATATCGGACGTATCATATCTGATGCTGTGGAAAAGGCCCCTTAGCAATCCGACAATGTGGAAACGGCAGTTTAACACTCTCTCCACTTGCACTTCATCCATCAGCCAGCCAATCAGAGCATGCCTGCATTATGCCTCGTAGTTGGTCCAATGTGCTGCACAGTAACAAGATGCTCGTTTACTGGAAAGAAAAGTCACAACTACCTGGATCTATGTCTACCTCACAAAAAGACCCCAGTTTGTGAGACTGAAAGGTTGTGTGTCTGAGATGGAGGTCAGCAGCACTGGTGCACCACAAGGAACTGTACTCTGGCCATTCCTCCTCACTCTGTACACCTCAGACTTCCAGTACAACTCTGAGTCCTGTCATCTGCAGAAATACTCTGATGACTCTACAGTTGTGGGGTGTATCAGGGATGGACAAGAAGCAGAGTACAGAGAACTGGTCAGTCAGTTTGTTAAATGGTACGGTGACAATCATCTCATATTAAATAGCAGCAAAACAAAAGAGATGATTGTTGACTTCAGGAGGAAGAAGAATAAACAAAGCACTGTTTCCATCCTGGGAGAGGAGGTGGAGGTGGTGGAGGAATACAAGTACCTTGGAGTTCAGCTGGACAACAAACTGGACTGGAAATGCAACACTGAATGCTCCGCTGTAATACTCCAGCTGAATATTTGTTGAGCTAATTAAGCCCGTTTTTTTCAGTTGACTTTCTAAGTTTATTACCGTTGTAGGTTTTTTTCTGCATCTTTTTAACATGTATGTTGTGGTGAATGACATTCTTGGCAATGGCAGTATAACCAAGGGAACCGAGGGCTTCCAGTTAGCAGGAATCCAGGCTGATCACAGGTGTTGGGTTACCGTAAAGTGATAGAAACTTTCCCCCGTTTACGTGACTCATTGAAAATGAGCATTGATTTTATTTCTGTACACTAATAAAGATATTGAGTTTTAAAGAGCTGTATTGTTTTTTACTTCAGCTTTACATTTTACATCCAGAAGTCAGGTGCATAAATGTGTATATGGTAAAGTTGTGTATTTACTTTAATTCAACTGCTATTTTCCTAAGTGACTGCAGCAAAGTTACTATTTGTTATATGTAATATGAAATGGCAAGAACATATATAATCACCTTTTACAGTTATTTGCCATTTGATTAGCTTTATGTCTGAATTTTTTGGGCATTGAAGAGAAACTTGCCTCTCAATCCGTCTGACAGGTGAATGTACATAATCCTGCTTATAAATGTTTCCTGGATTTTGTAATGAAAAAGCATTGAAGCAGACTGGTTCCACGCAAAGATGTTGGGTCAGACACGGAGGAGTTTGGACCTGCTTTATCCTTCTCAGCACCTAAGGAAATGAAAAAAGAAATGATATTTTCTAAGCACAGTAATAATATCTTGCTGTCTATTTCTGTTGGCATGTGCAGCTTAACAGAAACAATTAGACCAACATAATAGATGGTAAGTGATGCTGGAATATATAAAACACGAGATATTAGTTAGCAGGAAGCCTGATCAATGATACAAGATATCTGACTTCATGTTATTTATCTGTGCAGTAACACAGCAGCCCACATCAGTGGTTGCATCAACCAGATATCTGTCATGTTGACATAACGACATTTTTCACATTCCTGACTAAAACAGGAAATCTAAATAAGCTAATTAATTTAGAAAAACACTTGATGGTAAATAAAACCTCAATAAAAAGCGCAGCTTCGTGAAACTCCATGTGGTTAAAATGTGTGTGTGCTTACCTGGGTGCAGACCGACCGGCAGCTGAACACTGAACGTACCAGCCGGTTCAGTCAACATCCGTTTCATTTTTTACAACTGTAAATTCGGATTGTGTTAAAAAGTACATTTATTGTTTAAAAAATGGTCCAACACAGAATAAAACTGAGACATATTAACATGAACGACATGCCTCGTTGTCAACATACTATCTGAACAGGCAAGGCGAGCAGACATTAAAATGAGGACTTTACCATTCAGAGACAGTTTGGTGTAAACGTGCTCCTTTCACCATCTGGACTCTTCTCTCTCAGGCTCCAGTTCAGACATCAATGCTGAATTCAGAAAGCTGCTGCTGTTGGGTTAGCTGCTATCACTAGCCACTAATGTTTTTAGCATCGAGGCTACTGGCCTCGCTCCCCTTCCGACTCCGAACTTCCAGCAATCAATCAGCGAGCACCTCATTAACATTATTTTAATATATGTCGAGGTTGATAGAAATCTCACGTGAATTCTCGTGAAAAAAGTCTTATTATGAATAAAGTGTCATAAAAAGCACTTAAACAGTTATTTAAAAACAGTTAGAGGACAGTGGGCACATGAAAAGACCCGGTTATGACACCTTTAAGATTTTTGGAGAATTTTCTGTGGCTTGTTTAAGGCTGTCATGTAGCGTTATTTTGAGGTTTTCTTTATGCTGCGGAGAGAGTGTAAAAACTTTTTAGCAATATTTCTGTCCTTTTTTTAAATGTGGGTGTTTCCATTAGCATTTTTTATTACAATAAAATGCTAATGGAATTTTGGAGCAATTCTAGGTGTGATGGAAATGCCCAAGTGACATTTGCATAAATATCATAAATCCTCCAACCATTCCAAATGTTTCTCTTTATTCACTTCTTCAGTCCATTTTGTTTCATTACTCTTGAAAGGATTTCCTTCAGGTTCAGGTGTTTTCTCTTTTTAATCAGTCTAGGAGTCCAACCAAGCTGTTATGCCAGAGATCCCAATGACTCTACACTTTCCATTTTTACCCTTTTAGCTTTTATTAACTCTTTGTTTTAAACTGTCATTTTGACAATATTTGTCCTTTTTCTTTTCTTCTTTTTTTCATAGTGCAGAATGGCATTTAAGTGCAATTTCATTGTAACTCGTGTACAATGACAATAAAGTTTATTCTAATTCTAATACATGAAAAACGTTGCCAGCAGGCTAAGGCTATGAACTGCTTTTGGTGCTCAGAGAATCCTTGTGCAGGTAGATTAGGAGCAGCAATGATACGCCGGGGCAACCTTGTTTCTGCTGGAGATGCCAGTAAAAAACATCTGAGAGGACTAGTTCTCAGTGAAAGTGGATTTTCTCTGGGTGTGTTTCATGGTGAGACTGTGTTAATCAGAGCAGTGAAGCTCTGCAACCTCCAGGCTCTGAAACCAGATGCCTGTGTCTTGTCAAGAAACACACTCAGCTCCTAATTTAGTTGTGCTGATCCTGGAATTTCAGATTTGCTGGTGCCATCAAAGCCGCATGAAGAAAAGAGAAAGCTCCAGGGGTTTACCTGGTTCTGTAAAGTTTAAATAAACTGAACAATATAAACAATCTGGGGACTTTAGGCAAGGTTATGAGCAGTCCTGCTGTCCTGAAAACTGATGAGACCCTCTGCTTCCAGGTCCTCCAGTTAATAATTCTACCATAAAAAGTGGATGTCACTGTGCCTATAGCCAGCTATCAAAGCAGCTCTCCTCCAGAGATACAGCAGTTGGTGAGAGGTGAAACCTCAGAACCTCTCTCTTCTGTCGGACTATGATAGGATAACTAGCACCCCAGAAACCCTGCTCAGTGAGAAATACAACCTTTGTTCAAGTTGATGCTTTTTTCCAAAGCCTGAATGGAGGCTAATCCAACCGGACAGGAACAAATGCATTGGTCAGCTGAACTGGAAGAATATGACATATTTTTATTATAAGATCAAACTTGGCATGCTAATGTTCCAGTAAAATAGAAGGTTTTAATCACATGGTTTTCTTTTTGTTTGGTAAAATTTCTTTAATTACACATTGAGACATCTCAGAGGGAATTTAGAGGATTTTTAATAGTGACAGATTACAATATTATCTAGTTTTTTAATTATCAAGGACTAAAATATAAAGGATTAATATTAACAATGTAGAACAAAGTGTTACCTGTTGAGCTTGGAGGTAAGTACACCTCTGAACTGTTTTTGTCCCCATTGTTGTGGCTGAAGGACCCAAGTGTCCTGTTTATAGGTAATGATAAAGACTAGGAGATTGACAGGTTTGTGGAGGTGATGTTCCTCCAGTCTGACATGGTCCATGGAAGCTGAAGTTCTCAGTCTGCTTATGTTCCTTTCCTCACCTACAGTCATCAGCTCTAGGTGGGCAGCGACTGACTGAAGACTCACACTGATGGAACTGAACTCACAAATCTCAGAATAAAAACAGCTTCTTGGTGTTAAACGGTGATAACTGATGTTTTTACCTTTTCCAGAATAATGAAGACCCAGATCACACTGGAGACACTGAACACTGTCCTCTGGATCTCTACGAGGAGCTGTAGAAACAGGCTGTGTATCAGAACATCCAGATTATGCAGACACCCATCTCCTGAACCCAGTTTGAGACAAAATAGTGTGTTTGAAACCAACCCTTTCCATAAAGATGCACCCCTCCAAAAAAAAATATTTTAAAGTCCTGGGAGCTTGAGGGTCCTACACAGTATCTTAGCTGTTCCTAGGACTGATCTCTTCTGGACAGAGATGTCTGATGTTTCACCAGGTATCTATTGGAGACACTTCTCCAGTGTGGGGGACACGGCCCCCAGTGCTCCCATCACTATGGGTACGACTGTTGCTTTCACCCTCCAGGCCTTCTCCAGGTCTTCCTTGAGGTCTTGGTACTTCTCCAGTTTCTCCTTTTTCCTGATATTTCCATCATTGGGGATGGATACATAGATCACTACGGCTTTCCTCTGCTGCTTCTCCATGATCACTATGTCCACTTGGTTGGCCACCACCATTTCATCTGTCTGGATCTGGAAGTCCCAGAGGATCTTAGCCCTCTCATTCTCCACCACCTTGGGGGGAGTTTCCCACTGGGACTTAGGGGTCTCCAGTCCATATTCTGCACAGATGTTCCTGTACACTATGCCAGCTACTTGGTTATGGTGCTCCATGTATTCTTTGCCTGCCAGTATCTTGCACCCTGCTGTGAGATGCTGGATTGTTTCAGGGGCTCCTTTGCATAGTCTGCACCTGCCTGGTCTGGTAGATCTGGAATCCTGTCTGGTCTGGTAGATCTGGGATCCTGCCTGGTATAGTAGATCTGGGATCCTGCCTGCTCTGGTAGATCTGGGATCCTGCCTGGTCTGGTAGATCTGGGATCCTGCCTGGTATAGTAGATCTGGGATCCTGCCTGGTCTGGTAGATCTGGGATCCTTCCTGGTATGGTAGATCTGGGATCCTGCCTGGTATGGTAGATCTGGGATCCTGCCTGGTATGGTAGATCTGGGATCCTGTCTAGTATGGTAGATCTGGGATCCTGCCTGGTTTGGTAGATCTGGGATCCTGCCTGGTCTGATAGAGCTGGGATCCTGTCTAGTATGGTAGATCTGGGATCCTGCCTGGTATTGTAGATCTGGAATCCTGCCTGGTCTGGTAGATCTGGGATCCTGCCTGGTATAGTAGATCTGGGATCCTGCCTGATCTGGTAGATCTGGGATCCTGCCTGCTCTGGTAGATCTGGGATCCTGCCTGGTCTGGTAGATCTGGGATCCTGCCTGGTATAGTAGATCTGGGATCCTGCCTGCTCTGGTAGATCTGGGATCCTGCCTGGTCTGGTAGATCTGGGATCCTTCCTGGTATGGTAGATCTGGGATCCTGCCTGGTCTGGTAGATCTGGGATCCTGCCTGGTATAGTAGATCTGGGATCCTGCCTGCTCTGGTAGATCTGGGATCCTGCCTGGTCTGGTAGATCTGGGATCCTGCCTGGTATAGTAGATCTGGGATCCTGCCTGCTCTGGTAGATCTGGGATCCTGCCTGGTCTGGTAGATCTGGGATCCTTCCTGGTATGGTAGATCTGGGATCCTGCCTGGTATGGTAGATCTGGGATCCTGCCTGGTCTGGTAGATCTGGGATCCTGCCTGGTATGGTAGATCTGGGATCCTGTCTAGTATGGTAGATCTGGGATCCTGCCTGGTTTGGTAGATCTGGGATCCTGCCTGGTCTGGTAGATCTGGGATCCTGCCTGGTCTGGTAGATCTGGGATCCTGCCTGGTCTGGTAGATCTGGGATCCTTCCTGGTATGGTAGATCTGGGATCCTGCCTGGTATGGTAGATCTGGGATCCTGCCTGGTATGGTAGATCTGGGATCCTGTCTAGTATGGTAGATCTGGGATCCTGCCTGGTTTGGTAGATCTGGGATCCTGCCTGGTATGGTAGATCTGGGATCCTGCCTGGTCTGGTAGATCTGGGATCCTGTCTAGTATGGTAGATCTGGGATCCTGCCTGTTATGGTAGATCTGGGATCCTGCCTGGTCTGGTAGATCTGGGATCCTGTCTAGTATGGTAGATCTGGGATCCTGCCTGGTTTGGTAGATCTGGGATCCTGCCTGGTCTGGTAGATCTGGGATCCTGTCTCGTATGGTAGATCTGGGATCCTGCCTGGTATGGTAGATCTGGGATCCTGTCTAGTATGGTAGATCTGGGATCCTGTCTAGTATGGTAGATCTGGGATCCTGCCTGTTATGGTAGATCTGAGATCCTGCCTGCTCTGGTAGATCTGGGATCCTGTCTAGTATGGTAGATCTGGGATCCTGCCTGGTCTGGTAGATCTGGGATCCTGCCTGGTATGGTAGATCTGGGATCCTGTCCAGTATGGTAGATCTGGGATCCTGTCTAGTATGGTAGATCTGGGATCCTGCCTAGTCTGGTAGATCTGAAATCCTGCCTGGTATGGTAGATCTGGGATCCTGTCCAGTATGGTAGATCTGGGATCCTGCCTGCTCTGGTAGATCTGGGATCCTGCCTGGTATGGTAGATCTGGGATCCTGCCTGGTCTGGTAGATCTGGGATCCTGCCTGGTATGGTAGATCTGGGATCCTGTCTAGTATGGTAGATCTGGGATCCTTCCTGGTTTGGTAGATCTGGGATCCTGCCTGGTCTGGTAGATCTGGGATCCTGCCTGGTCTGGTAGATCTGGGATCCTTCCTGGTATGGTAGATCTGGGATCCTGCCTGGTATGGTAGATCTGGGATCCTGCCTGGTATGGTAGATCTGGGATCCTGTCTAGTATGGTAGATCTGGGATCCTGCCTGCTCTGGTAGATCTGGGATCCTGCCTGGTATAGTAGATCTGGGATCCTGCCTGCTCTGGTAGATCTGGGATCCTGCCTGGTCTGGTAGATCTGGGATCCTTCCTGGTATGGTAGATCTGGGATCCTGCCTGGTCTGGTAGATCTGGGATCCTGCCTGGTATAGTAGATCTGGGATCCTGCCTGCTCTGGTAGATCTGGGATCCTGCCTGGTCTGGTAGATCTGGGATCCTGCCTGGTATAGTAGATCTGGGATCCTGCCTGCTCTGGTAGATCTGGGATCCTGCCTGGTCTGGTAGATCTGGGATCCTTCCTGGTATGGTAGATCTGGGATCCTGCCTGGTATGGTAGATCTGGGATCCTGCCTGGTATGGTAGATCTGGGATCCTGTCTAGTATGGTAGATCTGGGATCCTGCCTGGTTTGGTAGATCTGGGATCCTGCCTGGTCTGGTAGATCTGGGATCCTGTCTAGTATGGTAGATCTGGGATCCTGCCTGGTATGGTAGATCTGGAATCCTGCCTGGTCTGGTAGATCTGGGATCCTGCCTGGTATAGTAGATCTGGGATCCTGCCTGATCTGGTAGATCTGGGATCCTGCCTGCTCTGGTAGATCTGGGATCCTGCCTGGTCTGGTAGATCTGGGATCCTGCCTGGTATAGTAGATCTGGGATCCTGCCTGCTCTGGTAGATCTGGGATCCTGCCTGGTCTGGTAGATCTGGGATCCTTCCTGGTATGGTAGATCTGGGATCCTGCCTGGTCTGGTAGATCTGGGATCCTGCCTGGTATAGTAGATCTGGGATCCTGCCTGCTCTGGTAGATCTGGGATCCTGCCTGGTCTGGTAGATCTGGGATCCTGCCTGGTATAGTAGATCTGGGATCCTGCCTGCTCTGGTAGATCTGGGATCCTGCCTGGTCTGGTAGATCTGGGATCCTTCCTGGTATGGTAGATCTGGGATCCTGCCTGGTATGGTAGATCTGGGATCCTGCCTGGTCTGGTAGATCTGGGATCCTGCCTGGTATGGTAGATCTGGGATCCTGTCTAGTATGGTAGATCTGGGATCCTGCCTGGTTTGGTAGATCTGGGATCCTGCCTGGTCTGGTAGATCTGGGATCCTGCCTGGTCTGGTAGATCTGGGATCCTTCCTGGTATGGTAGATCTGGGATCCTGCCTGGTATGGTAGATCTGGGATCCTGCCTGGTATGGTAGATCTGGGATCCTGTCTAGTATGGTAGATCTGGGATCCTGCCTGGTTTGGTAGATCTGGGATCCTGTCTAGTATGGTAGATCTGGGATCCTGCCTGTTATGGTAGATCTGGGATCCTGCCTGGTCTGGTAGATCTGGGATCCTGTCTAGTATGGTAGATCTGGGATCCTGCCTGGTTTGGTAGATCTGGGATCCTGCCTGGTCTGGTAGATCTGGGATCCTGTCTAGTATGGTAGATCTGGGATCCTGCCTGGTATGGTAGATCTGGGATCCTGTCTAGTATGGTAGATCTGGGATCCTGTCTAGTATGGTAGATCTGGGATCCTGCCTGTTATGGTAGATCTGAGATCCTGCCTGGTCTGGTAGATCTGGGATCCTGTCTAGTATGGTAGATCTGGGATCCTGCCTGGTCTGGTAGATCTGGGATCCTGCCTGGTATGGTAGATCTGGGATCCTGTCCAGTATGGTAGATCTGGGATCCTGTCTAGTATGGTAGATCTGGGATCCTGTCTGGTATGGTAGATCTGGGATCCTGTCTAGTATGGTAGATCTGGGATCCTGCCTGTTATGGTAGATCTGAGATCCTGCCTGGTCTGGTAGATCTGGGATCCTGTCTAGTATGGTAGATCTGGGATCCTGCCTGGTCTGGTAGATCTGGGATCCTGCCTGGTATGGTAGATCTGGGATCCTGTCCAGTATGGTAGATCTGGGATCCTGTCTAGTATGGTAGATCTGGGATCCTGCCTAGTCTGGTAGATCTGAAATCCTGCCTGGTATGGTAGATCTGGGATCCTGTCCAGTATGGTAGATCTGGGATCCTGCCTGCTCTGGTAGATCTGGGATCCTGCCTGGTATGGTAGATCTGGGATCCTGCCTGGTCTGGTAGATCTGGGATCCTGCCTGGTATGGTAGATCTGGGATCCTGTCTAGTATGGTAGATCTGGGATCCTTCCTGGTTTGGTAGATCTGGGATCCTGCCTGGTCTGGTAGATCTGGGATCCTGCCTGGTCTGGTAGATCTGGGATCCTGCCTGGTCTGGTAGATCTGGGATCCTTCCTGGTATGGTAGATCTGGGATCCTGCCTGGTATGGTAGATCTGGGATCCTGCCTGGTATGGTAGATCTGGGATCCTGTCTAGTATGGTAGATCTGGGATCCTGCCTGGTTTGGTAGATCTGGGATCCTGTCTAGTATGGTAGATCTGGGATCCTGCCTGGTCTGGTAGATCTGGGATCCTGCCTGGTATGGTAGATCTGGGATCCTGTCCAGTATGGTAGATCTGGGATCCTGTCTAGTATGGTAGATCTGGGATCCTGCCTAGTCTGGTAGATCTGAAATCCTGCCTGGTATGGTAGATCTGGGATCCTGCCTGCTCTGGTAGATCTGGGATCCTGCCTGGTATGGTAGATCTGGGATCCTGCCTGGTCTGGTAGATCTGGGATCCTGCCTGGTATGGTAGATCTGGGATCCTGTCCAGTATGGTAGATCTGGGATCCTGCCTGCTCTGGTAGATCTGGGATCCTGCCTGGTATGGTAGATCTGGGATCCTGCCTGGTCTGGTAGATCTGGGATCCTGCCTGGTATGGTAGATCTGGGATCCTGTCCAGTATGGTAGATCTGGGATCCTGCCTGGTCTGGTAGATCTGGGATCCTGCCTGGTATGGTAGATCTGGGATCCTGCCTGGTATGGTAGATCTGGGATCCTGCCTGGTCTGGTAGATCTGAAATTCTGCCTGGTATGGTAGATCTGGGATCCTGCCTGGTCTGGTAGATCTGGGATCCTGTCTAGTATGGTAGATCTGGGATCCTGCCTGGTATGGTAGATCTGGGATCCTGTCCAGTATGGTAGATCTGGGATCCTGTCTAGTATGGTAGATCTGGGATCCTGTCCAGTATGGTAGATCTGGGATCCTGTCTAGTATGGTAGATCTGGGATCCTGCCTTGTCTGGTAGATCTGAAATCCTGCCTGGTATGGTAGATCTGGGATCCTGTCCAGTATGGTAGATCTGGGATCCTGCCTGGTATGGTAGATCTGGGATCCTGTCTAGTATGGTAGATCTGGGATCCTGTCTGGTCTGGTAGATCTGGGATCCTGCCTGCTCTGGTAGATCTGGGATCCTGCCTGGTATGGTAGATCTGGGATCCTGCCTGGTCTGGTAGATCTGGGATCCTGCCTGGTATGGTAGATCTGGGATCCTGCCTGGTCTGGTAGATCTGGGATCCTGCCTGGTATAGTAGATCTGGGATCCTGTCTAGTATGGTAGATCTGGGATCCTGTCCAGTATGGTAGATCTGGGATCCTGCCTGCTCTGGTAGATCTGGGATCCTGCCTGGTATGGTAGATCTGGGATCCTGCCTGGTCTGGTAGATCTGGGATCCTGCCTGGTATGGTAGATCTGGGATCCTGTCCAGTATGGTAGATCTGGGATCCTGCCTGGTATGGTAGATCTGGGATCCTGCCTGGTATGGTAGATCTGGGATCCTGCCTGGTCTGGTAGATCTGAAATCCTGCCTGGTATGGTAGATCTGGGATCCTGCCTGGTATGGTAGATCTGGGATCCTGCCTGGTCTGGTAGTTCTGGGATCCTGCCTGGTATGGTAGATCTGGGATCCTGTCCAGTATGGTAGATCTGGGATCCTGCCTGCTCTGGTAGATCTGAAATCCTGCCTGGTATGGCAGATCTGGGATCCTGCCTGGTATGGTAGATCTGGGATCCTGCCTGGTCTGGTAGATCTGGGATCCTGCCTGGTATGGTAGATCTGGGATCCTGTCCAGTATGGTAGATCTGGGATCCTGCATGGTCTGGTAGTGTAGTGGAAAATACTCTGGTATTGAGAAGTTGTAAAACATCTAAGAGTCAACTGTCTTCTTACAATAAACATTTTAATATAAAGTAATACAAGCACACGCTAGAGCTTGGAGAGAGAACTCTCTCTGCAGATGCTGAAGTAACACCCGATTATAAACCATGCTTAATTTCTCCTCGTTGCTGAGCAGATCACAGAAAACAATCATTCTCTCCTCCAAAGCTAAACTGAGCTCACTAAGCATCAATCACTCACTATATTACTTTATTACCTTTAACCTTTAACCTGTAGACAACTGGTCAACCAAGCAGTTGACAAAAACAGATGCCCTGCACGAAACACGTCCTGCCTCAGACTTCATCTGCACATTCCAGACAAGGATCATATGACTTAAAGAAAGCTTTGGGCATAGACACAAAACACAGCAGGATTACAGCGAATCAATGCATATATATCTAATATCTAATACAAACCTGCCTGGTCTGGTAGATCTGGGCTTCGATCGCTCTGGTACTCAGGACTGACTCTTGTGCTGCCATGAATAGTGCCTCTGTGCCGTCCTTCAGTCCAGCCCTCTCCAGCCATTGATAGGACTTGTTTATATCGGCCACTTCAGTGATCTGCCGGTGGTACATCCCATGCAGGAGCTTTTCCTCCCATGATGGTTCTTCCATCTCGTGTTCCTCCAGACTCCATTGTCTGAGACATTCACTAAGTGCTTCATCCCTCGGTGCCCTCTTCCTGATGTATTGCTGGAGCTTGGATGTTTCATCTTGGATAGTAGCCTTGATGCTCACCAGTCCCTGGCCCCTTTCTTTACGCTTAGTGTATAGCTGCTGGACACTGGTCTTGGGGTGGAACCCTCCATGCATGGTTAGCAGCTTCCATGTTTTGACATCCGTGTTCTGAGATTCCTCCTTTGGCCAGCTTATTATCCCAGCAGGGTATCAGATCCCTGGCAGGGCAGAGCTGTTAATTGCCCCAATCTTGTTCTTGCCATTGAGCTGACTTCTCAGTACTTGCCTCACTCATTGCAGGTATTCAGCTGTGGCAGCTTTCCTTGTGGCTTCTTCCTGGTTGTCATTTGCTTGTGGTATGCCAAGGTACTCGAAGTATTCTTCCATATCTGTTATCCTGCCCTCTGGAAGTGCAGTGCCCACTGTATGGACTACCTTCCCCCTTTTTGTTACCATTCAGCCACATTTCCCCAGTCTGAATGACATTATGATCTCCCTGCTCATGTGGTAGATCCTAATGGTGTGGATCAATGATTCAAGGTCTCGCTCACTCTTAGCATACAGCTTGATGTCATCCATGTAAAGGAGGTGACTGACAGTGGCCCCATTCCTTTGTCGGTATCCGTAGCTAGTCTTGTTGATAATTTGGCTGAGGGCGTTCAGGTCTATGCAGAACAGCAGCGGGGACAGGGCATCTCCTTAATAAATGGCACATTTAATGGAGACTTGTGTGATTGGCTGGAGGTTGGCCTCAATAGTGGTCTGCCTCAGCCTCATTGAGTTTGCAACGAATGCTCTCAGATTGCCGTTGATCTTGGTTCCTGCCAGTCCCCACAGCTTTGAAGAGTCCCGCTGTTCCTGTGTTCTGGTGGCAGCACTTTCGCAGCAGCAGCGATCAGCCTCCCAGTCCTCATATTTCTGATTATTGTGATTGTCTGGTTTCAAACTGTTTTGAGTGGTCCGTTTTCTTTTTTATATAAGCTCTCTCTTTTGTAAATAGATCATTTCTCACAAGCCATAAGCTGTAGGGTGAACTGCCATTTTTCTTTTTGGGTGTTTTCTGCTTTTTTTGTGGTGTAGGTAGTTTGGGTTAACAAATGTGTTTTGTTTGTTTATTTTCCTGTAGGGCTGAGTACGGGGTTAAGCTAGATGATTTTGTTTGTTGCTTTGGCCTTAGTTCACCCTGACATTTATGCTTCCCAGGCGTGGTGACACATGAATTACATTCCTGTAAATAAATAGTTGATCATTGGAAAGTTGTTTGTTTCTAATTGAGGGTTGGGACTGAAAATTGTGTTCTTTTCTTTCTGTTAGCACCTACACCCTAGGTAGGACGTAACAGTTCCCCTCACATCAGCCCTCTTGGAGCAGTGGTTGCAGCTTCTGCAGATTAAAATAGTCTTCATTTAGCTAAGTACAGTACTGTCCTGCTGTTTTTACATGGTGAGACCGCAGCATACCTTTTAATATTTCAATCAGTGGAAATAGCTGAAGGCTATTAAAACACACCAATGTAACTGGGGCATGTGGCTTTGGGGCAGCATATATTTACCGACGCTGTCTTCTGAACTGAGTGAAAGGCCCCAAATTTAATTTAGGTATATGAGCTCATCCTTTCATACAAAATTACTTTGTGAAAGAAATTCTCTGAGATGTATTCTCCACTAGTTTGTTTAACTGAATATTTTTCAGATGTTTAAATAGGTTTGCTCGCCAACGGTTTGCTTTGCATACCAACTTCTGCCTTGAAATTATACCAACTGGTCTACTAACTGTAGGAGCACCACTGCCACCTCCCACATGAACCCCAGGAGCCAGAGAGAGGTGAGGACTGAGCATGGTAGGAAGGCAAAGAACTGCCTGGTGTTGCTCTCAGGCCTCATGCTAGTCGTGCTTCTGTGATTGCTGTTTTTTTAGGCTGAGGAGATGAATCATTACTTGACTTACATGTTACTTGACTAAACAACATACTTCATAAATAAAGGAAATAAAAGGTTAATGTTAATTAACTTTTCGATAAGCTGAAAAGTAAATTTTACATATAATGTATGACAGACCTGCGTGTTGGTTTTTACATATTAAAATGTAAAAATGGTATACATTTTTTCATATATATATATATATATATATATATAAAGGTTGCAAATATTTAGCTAGTTCAAATATAATTATTTCATGTTTTATTTTACATTTAAATGCAGAATTTACATTAAAAAATGCATATTCACAACATGCCTGGCTCTCTGTCTGTCTGTCTCTGTTGTTAAAAGGCACTAAACAACTGAATCTCCAGTAGTGGAATAATGACAATTCACTGGGTGATCTTTCTTCTGTTGCTTTCCACTTCTGTCATCTTTTTTTCTCTCCCCGTATGCAGAATGTGAGGATAGGCTCCCTGAACATAAAGTGAGGGAGGGATAGTCAAATGTTTTTCTAGAAACAATCACCCAGAAGGGCTTAGATGTAGTTTTCCCACAGGAAGCTCATAGTGATGCAGAGAATGAGGTAGACTGGGGTTTATGGTGGAAGGGTCAGCATGTTCTGTCCCATGGAACAAATTTCTCTGCCGGAGTTGCTGTTCTTTTCGCTCCAGCTCTTAATGTCAACATCCCTTCCACCACAGAGCTGGTTACAGGCAGATTTTTAGTCGCTAGGGCAGAAATTCAGAATATCTTTTTTGTTTTCTTCATATATAAGCTCCAAATGTGGGAGCTGACAGGCTTGTCATTTTAAATCCAGTCAGAACTTCTCTGAAGAACTATTCTGCCTGAGTGGCTCAGATGGGGAAAGCAGGGCCTAAAGGTTTTGGGTGTATTTGGGGCGCGAGGGTTTTCAGAAAAAGAATTGGGAGGGCATCATGGAGAGAGTGTGTGTTGTCCAACTGGAGGTGGTTGCTGTCTCAGCTATCCTACAGGGGGAGGGTCCTAGTGGCAAACAATTTGGTCACCTTGACCCTCTGGCACAGATTGATTGTGCTGCCCCCACCAGGAGGCCTGATTGAGGACATACAGAGAACAGTTGTGGACTTCTTCTGGTCTGGGCATCATTGGCTGAGAGCAGCAGTTCTGTACGTCCCGGTCCAGGAGGGAGGACAGGGCCTGATCAACATCACCTCTCGTGTGACCGCCTTCAGACTACAGACAGCCCAGAGACTGCTCTACAGTTTTGGATCATCGTAGATGGACACCGCCCGTTTATTGTTAAGGAACATTGTTCCTGCTCCAACCAGTCTCTGCATCTGACAGGTTTACCACCTTTCTACGGGTTGGTGTTGCAGGCATGGCAGGTCTTCTCCATCGAGTGGGAGCCTGTCTGTACTCCTGTGTTCTGGTTGTTGGAGGAGCCCGTTTGCAAACACGCTGTTTTCTTCTCGGATCCTTACATCTGTTACTCTTCAGTCCCAGATAAAGATGGCAGGGTGTTTCCCAGGCTCAGTGGGTGGTCAGATTCCATCTGTGACAGAGAGAATCTGTCACAGATGGAATCTGACCACCTCACATTAAGAAGCTGAATTGGTCTGACACCTTACCCTTCCTCACAACCAGGGACGTGGACTTAGCTGGCTTAAAGTCCATCCATGCCCAGCTGATGAGATGCTCCAAGGCCTTGTAGGACTGATGTCGTGGTCACTGTTAGATCATCCATAAATGCTCTGATGGAGAGCTGCCAAATACCGGAGTTGGTGAGGGGACCTCTGCATTCTACCTCTGCTGACTTTACCAACATATTCATGGCTAAGTAAAACAACATCACCAAAATAGTACATCCAGTGATAATGCCCTTCTCCAACGGATGAAATGCAGATTGTACTGTTCTGGTGGTAACTCTTAAACTGAAATGGCTGTAATACCTAAAAACCTACTTTAATATGCATAAACATATGCATTTACATGCACACACACCCACCTATATATACACATATACATACACACATACACATTAGATTCATCTTCCTCGTGCGGAAGGATGAAGCCATCAACTGTCAGGAGAACCAGAAACTAACAAGTTAAATCAAAAACACAGAAAGAAAACTAACAGCTGTTTGGAACTAAATCTGCGGGATGCAGGGCACCGGCCACCCAGGGCAGACAGAGCACGGGCTCCGTCTGCCCTGGAGAGCCAGGACCCCCAGACCACCACCAAGCTGCACACCCCAGCACACCAGTCATGCTTCCCGAGCATGAAGATGCCCCCGACCCCTCAACCACACATGCACACACACACCCACACACACCCACTCCGTCCCTACACACATCCCACCCACCCCACCCCTTACGCATGCTCCATCTCACCCCCCCCCCCCCCCCCCCCCCCCCCCCCACCCATCTGCCCTCCCTCACATATCCCAACATACAAGCACCACTTTGACACGCCCTCACACTCCTCATCACGCACCCCCTACTAGTATCCATTCGCACACTCTCCCTTTACACTTACACATCCCCCACCCCACCTCCACTCCTTCATTCCTCCCTACTCACACAGCACACCCCAACCCTCCCCTCCACCTCCACTCATACACTGCCCCCTACACATGCCCACACCTCTCACCCCATCCCTCCACCTCTATACACACACACACATGCCCCATACATCCCCTACCCCACATCCACTTCCCATTTATTCACACACACGCCCCATCACACACTCCACTCTACACACTTACACAACTTCTATCCCTACTTCCACTCACACTGTCTGAAACACACACCCATCACATTGTGTCCCACCAACATTCATTCCATTCTAGATTGCTCCGTCTGATGGCAGCAAACTGTAGTAGCTCTGACTTGCTATCTTGATTTTTTTAAAAGTACAAACTCTTCTCATATAGATATTACTTCAAATTAGGTATTTTTTTCTGAGGATTTCATGCCAGTTCTGAGGGTGTGCTGCAAGGAAGCTTTTTCTGCATATTTTTGCTCTTTCAAGGCTTGTTATGATGAGTCTCCATGGCAACGAAAGACCTGTTTACAATCAGGATCAACTAATTAACCTCTCCCAAATCAGGATTGTCAGCGAAACAACACATCAAATCCCGATGGAGTTGAAAAAAAAGAGAAGAGGATGCAGAGCGGGAGTGAGACAGGGGAGAAAGTGAAGGAGATTTAAACCATTTCTCCCGACCGTCTTAATGGGTAATGTGAGATCGCTAGCTAACAAAACGAACGAGCTTGAGATGCTAACAAGGTCTCAGAAAGAATACAGAGAGTGCAGTATTATGTGCTTCACCGAGACATGGCTGCATGAACACATCCCTGACTGTAATGTGTCTGTACCGGGCTTTAAAACGGTCCGTGCAGACCGCAGTAGACAACACAGCGGAAAGCTAAAGGGTGGTGGAATTGCAGTGCTGGTTAACCAGCGTTGGTGTCATCCTGGACATGTTACAGTCAAGGAGAAGATATGCACAAGGGACATGGAACTGTTAGCTGTGGGCTTCCATCCATATTATTTACCCAGAGAGTTTACCTGTGTTATTCTGGTAGCGGTTTATAGAAGAAGATCACCGGCTTCAAGTTAAAGGGGGACCAGCCTGATGGAGGTCTGGACAGAGCTAATGAGCTGAACATATTCTTCAACAGGTTCAGTTCACCCCCTACCTCCAGCCCAACAGACCACACACCCTCCATAAGCCCACTGCTTTCTTGTCACGCCTCCAATCTGTCACCCTGCAGCTCAGTCATGGACCAGAACACAGCTTCATCTTCCTCCACATCAGGACATCCTGAGACCTCCACCTTGTTTGTCTCCTGCAATCAGGTTAAGAAGCAACTTGAGAAACTGAACCAGAACAAGGCTGCAGGTCCAGATGGTGTCAGTCCCAGAGTTCTCAAGACCATCTGAGATGGAGGTCAGCAGCACTGGTGCACCACAAGGAACTGTACTCTGGCCATTCCTCTTCACTCTGTACACCTCAGACTTCCAGTACAACTCTGAGTCCTGTCATCTGCAGAAATACTCTGATGACTCTGCAGTTGTGGGGTGTATCAGGGATGGACAAGAAGCAGAGTACAGAGAACTGGTCAGTCAGTTTGTTAAATGGTGCGGTGACAATCATCTCATATTAAATAGCAGCAAAACAAAAGAGATGATTGTTGACTTCAGGAGGAAGAAGAATAAACAAAGCACTGTTTCCATCCTGGGAGAGGAGGTGGAGGTGGTGGAGGAATACAAGTATCTTGGAGTTCAGCTGGACAACAAACTGGACTGGAAATGCAACACTGACTACATCTACAAGAAAGGTCAGAGCAGACTGGACTTCTTAAGGAAGCTGAGATGGTTTAACGTCTGCACCAAGATGTTGCATATCTTCTAGAAGTCTGTTGTGGAGAGTGCAGTCAGCTTTGCAGCGCTTGACCCCTGCCTGAACCCTTCCCCAGGCAAAGTCCAGGAAATAGGGGCGTGGGAGGACCCCATCTCCCCTGCCTCCTCACCTGCAAATGAATGCTTGTGCAGTGTGTTATTAGTAAATAAAATTGAGGGGAAGTAACCACGCTGTGATGGGAGAGGGACCGCCTAAGCAGCCCCACCTGTCATACACTGCCTGCCCCCCCAAAACTTGTCAAGGAGTTGTCAGTGTTTTTGTGTTGTGATGATTAAATGTGATTAAAACTGTCAAGTGAGCTGAAACTAGTTGCAGTAATCAAAACCACCTTGCTGGCCTTTCTCACCACCCAGCACAAGGTGCACACCTCCAAACACCCTGCCTGTGTGTAATAGAGAGAGGGGCAGGAGAGTGGTCCGGGGATTGTGGTCCAAAGGGAGATGAACTTCCCTCTAGAAGATGAGCCGCTAGCAGCACTCGGCACACCCTGCCATTCCTGGGGCCCCAGAGGACCATGAAAGGTAGGAACAGCTGCCCCAACAACCAGAGCTCCCAGCAACTCAAACCAAAGAGCCTCCGCTGGCCCCAGAAGGCACCAACCAACCACACGCAAAGGGAAGATGAGGAAGGGGAGCAGCGGCGAAAGGAGAACCCAGATCAAAGGCTCACCCCCACACCCACAGGCGACGCCCCCACCTGAGGACATGCTGCAGTCCCTACTCAGCTACAGACCAATACATTCACACACACTTACCATCATCCTGGTATCGACACAATCAACACACACATACCTACAGGCACATACACTCACATCTTAACACATTTAGTCCACCCTCCAAAACTATCCTCCACACCCCTGTCACTCAAAAATACCCCTACCCCCAAGCCCTGATCCCTGCCACTCTCCTTTCTCCATTCTACCTCCCCTAAGACATCCCTCCATGACCTCGCACCCCTCTCACCTCTGCCCTACCCCTTTCCTGACCACTACCTTGCACAAGCTGATGAAGATGATGGAGGATTCTTCACACCCTCTCCACAACAAACAACAAAGTGTGTTCAGTGAGAGGCTTCTTCAGGTCCGATGTAAGACTGAAAGATACAGAAGATCATTCCTGCCAGCAGCCATCAGCCTCCGGAACAAGACCTCCTCTAATTAATTATTATATACTACAATATTGAATTTCTTTTTACGATTAATAAAGTATTTTTCATTTCATTCATTTCACTTCAACCCACACAAATACTCCCTCATACACACACCTCTACCTCCCCCACACACTCATGTACAATCTTACTCCCTCATGCACATCATACTACCTCCCCCAGACACATTCACCACCACACTCCCCCATACACACACCTCTACACCCCCCCCCCCCCCCCCCCCCCCACACACACACACACACACACACACACACTATAAGAAAACCCTACCACCACCCACCTACCCCCACATTCACATGCACACAAACACAAGCACGCTGAGACCCCCAATTCTCATGGTATCAGGGCCACAACCTAGCACCAGGACACAGGCATGCCCGCCACTGCTGCGGCAGGTCAGCCCAGCTCCCCCACGCCGGCCGACCCTTCTACCCCAAGAGATGGGGGACAGCCACAGGCAGTGGAGTCCGGGACCCCCCCACCCCCCCAGTGGTGTATTTCTTACCTATAATTTAATGATTTAAGTTGGCAGTAGTCTAAAAATTTGGTGCTGCTGATTTCATATCGTGAAGTAATTACATCAAATGGCAAAAAAGTTTCCATTTTCTATTTTATGTTCTGATTTACTTTATTCTTCCACTGAGGGGAATTAATCATGTTTTTGTTTTGCAGGATGTCAGTGATCTTGTTCACGAGTGAGGGAAGGATGGAGCGCAAGATCGACAGACGAATCAGTCTGCAGTAATGCGGACTCTGCGCTGGTCTGTAGTGGTGAAGAAGGAGCTGAGCCAGAAGGCGAAGCACTCGATTTACCAGTCGATCTACGTTCCTACCCTCACCTATGGTCATGAGCTGTGGGTCGTGACTGAAAGAACGAGATCTCATATACAGGCGGCTGAAATGAGTTTCTTCCGCAGGGTGGCCGGGCTCTCCCTTAGAGATAGGGTGAGGAGCTTGGTCATCCGAGAGGAGATCAGAGTAGAGCCGCTGCTCCTCCGTATCGAGAGGAACCAGTTGAGGTGGCTTGGGCATCTGGTCAGGATGCCTCCTGGACCTCCCTGGTGAGGTGTTCCAGGCACGTCCCTCTGGGAGGAGACCCCGGGGAAGACCCAGGACACCCTGGAGGGATTATATCTCTCGGCTGGCCTGGGAACGCCTCGGGATCCCCCCGCAGAGTTGGCAAATGTGGCTGGGGAGAGGGAAGTCTGGGCTTCCCTGCTTAGGCTGCTGCCCCCCGCGACCCGACCCCGGATAAGTGGCAGAAAATGGATGGGTGGATGAAAGTTGACAGTGTCAAATTGCAATACATTTGAATGGGAGTTTGGTCAACTTTTGAAGAATTCTAAGTTCTAAGTTTTTTGCATTTTGGCTGACTTTAGTACTTGGTTGAGAATGGGCCAAAAAATAAAAGTTCTCAGATTAGATTCAAACTCAAAGCCTGTCTTCCCTGTCCCCAGGACAAAGTGGAAGAAAGTTAAGAATAAATGTCCAATTTTGTCAACTTCCAATACAGCCTGGGTAAGGGAAGGGGCCACTTTATGGACATTTTTTGCTAGCAAGGGATTGCCGGTGGATTAAAGGGCAAGACGATGGCTACGTCTCTCTAACAAGTGTCCACTGGCTATTCCCACTAATGGTGCATAAAGTGGCCCCTGACCTTGTGCCAAGGACATTCCAGCTGTAGGTGGAACTGTTGCTCCACCATGTCCTTAAAGAAGCCTTTTTGTTCACTCTGTCACCCTTATATGGGGTGGAGGGCCCAATACCCTAACCCTGTCTACACAGACAGGTCTGGTATCCATCTTGGCCAAAACGCAGAAATTTTCAACAAGCGCTCTCTGAGGGGTCCCAAACGCTGCAATGTGGTCCCGGCAAACCTGGGGTCCTGGGTCAGGCACGTCCCGTCATCGAGGACACATTCTAAAAAACATTTGCCCAAACATGGTCCAACCTGTCCAAGCTTTTGCAGTAGCACGCTGCCGCATGCCAGTTTGACTTTGGACACATTCTCCACTTCCAATCCCTAATACCCCTTCTCCTATGCCACTCTAGTCAACGGGGGACTAAGGTTAGGGTTGGTAAGTTTTTTTTTTTTTATCAGGAAGCAGCATCGCCCTGCCAACATTTTTTACATGCATTGAAAAGCAAAAAGGATTAAAATTAATCTACAGCGCAGTAATACAAGTTGGACTGTTGATATCACCGGAGAGAAGCATTGGCCTCTGTGGAGACAAACGTGTTTACTCTCAGAGCTCAGCTTGATTACTATTCAAATAAGCAGTCACAATGCTTATTCACTGTGGAAATGTGACCTAAATTTTGTCAGAGAAGCTGAGCTTTGAAGTTGGAAATTAGACTGGGGAACTTTTATTCTTCCTTTTAGATGAAGGTGCCTTATCAAACACATTTTTTTCAAATTGATTCTCAATATTAAAGCTTTTGAAGACTCAATTAGCCACATCTCCCCTCATGTCATAACACTCCTTTAGTCTTAGATTTATTAGCCTGTGATGCAAAAAGGCTGCTTCAGTTTTTTGACACAGCTGCATATTTCAGGGATATAGGCACATTTTTTAAGCATGCAGTTTTGTAAATGACATTATTTGTGAAGCAAAATTTGTAACAGAGGAAACTATATCTGGTTTAATAATATCTGGAAAGCCTGCAGGACACCGGCCCTCAAGGACCAGGAAAAAGGATCCCTGGTTTACAGTCTTAGCTGATACAAAAGAGAGACACCATATTAGCTCCACATATACAAATAAACTATTCTGAATTGTATTGATCTGTAATTGAATATTAGCGTAACTATTTAAAAATGGATAAGTAATCATATGTCAGCTGGAAATTCACCATCCATTACCGTCCATTGACTAATGTCAACTGATGCACAAAGCTGCAATGATTTAGGTTAATGTAGATTTTGAAAACCACGTCCTTTTCTTTGTTTTTACTTCCTGTAAATATCCTTTAAAGTAAACCTTTCCCATCCAAAGATCACCTCCTGGATTTAACAAATCAAACTGGTAAGAGCATCCGATTGGATAATTCCTGCAAAGATGATGATGTTTCAGCGGAAGCAACTGATACAATGAGCAGCTTCTCATTTCTATAACAAAGATGGCGTGCAATGGAAAACATGTTTAAGAAACAGAGAAAACATGCCGAACCTACCAAAACTGGGTTAAAAGCTGTCCAGTGCATGATTGAGACCTGGAAGGATGGTGGAGAAGCATTGTCCTCCAGGAAGAAATGTGGTGGAAAACATCCTGAATGATGGTGATGGTGATCACTGGAACGTCTGATGTGACCAGATGGAAGAAAACCATCAGCAGAACTGAGGATGGATGGATAGATGGATGGGTGGATGGATGGATGGTGGATAGATGGCGGATGGATGGATGAAGAATGGGTGGGTGAATGGATAGATGGATGGATCGATAGGTGGGTGGATGGATGGATGGATGGACGGTGGATGGATGATGGATGGATGGGTGGATGTACGATGGATGGATGGATGGATGGATGGATGGATGGATGATGGATGGGTGGGTGGATGATGGATGGGTGGATGGATGAATGGACAGATAGATGGATAGACGATGGATGGAGGGTGGATGGATAGATAGATAGATGGATGATGGGTGGAGGGTGGATGAATGGTGTATGGATGGATGGATGGATGGATGGGTGGATGGATGGATAGATAGATGGATGGATGGATGGATGGATGGATGGATGATGGATGGGTGGGTGGATGGAGGGTGGATGGATGGATGGATGGATGGATGGATGGATGATGGATGGGTGGGTGGATGGAGGGTGGATGGGTTGATGGAATGGATGGATGGATGGATGGATGGATGGACGGTGGATGGATGGATGGATGGATGGGTGGATGTATGACGGATGATGGATGATGGATGATGGATGGATGGACGGTGGATGGATGATGGATTGATGGGTGGATGGATAGATGGATGATGGATGGGTGGGTGGATGGGTGGATAAGTGGATGGATGGATGGATAAATGGATAAATGGATAGATGGATGGATGGATGGATGGATGGATGATGGATGGATGATGGATGGGTGGATGAATGAATGGATAGATAGATGGATGCACGATGGATGGAGGGTGGATGGATGGCTGATGGATGGGTGGGTGGATGGATAGATAGATGGATGGTTGATGGATGGAGGGTGAATGGATAGTGGATGGATGGATGGATGGATGGATAGATGGATGAATGGATAGGTGGGTGGATGGATGGATGCATAGATGCATGGATGGATGGATGGATGATGGATGGATGTTGGATGGGTGGATGGGTGGATGGAATGGATGGTGGATGGATAGATGGATGGATGGATGGAGTTTTTTCTTACGTTTCCTCACTGAAACGTTGCAAAGCAGTCCGTTCTATGGATGTGTGACATGCCGCTGTATGGAATGACCCCAGAACACTTTCAAATGAGTTAATAATTAAGAAACAGTTCTTTTCATTGAGAGATTTCTTCAGTGTTATAGTTCTATCAGCAACACATGCCCAGTAATGTCTACAGTGTGTCCTGCTGTGATTTAACCTTCCTACCTACAAGCACTATCTTAGAGATTAAATTAATACATAGATTTTTTTCTTCTTTTCTTTTGTTAGGTCACTAAAAGTCTGATTTATCAGTTGTGACCAGGCTGAGGAGATGGAGGAGGAATGCCTACTCATTAGCAGTGCATGTTGGCTCATAAACATTCACAGCTGTACGGAAATTCCTCTAAAACGCTGCAGCAGATGGAAATTCCACAAAAAAAATCATGATTTCATTTTCCCTTGACCAGCCATTTAATGCCAAGCTGGAAGGCAGAAAATATATGATGGGAGAATAATGTAATATATCCTGAAGTTTGAACAAATCTACTTTCAACTTTTCTGATTTTCTAACATGGCTGGAGGCTCCACTCTGTCCTGCTCTCATGGAAAATGTGACTTTCATCACACTACATCAAACTGCCAGACCAGGCTGCAGCCATGAAAGCTGGTTATGGTGCGAGGAAGTCACGAAGGTCGTCATCACAGCAGCCAATCAGAAACAAACACAGAGGGAAACTTTTAGTGAATTACACAGACCTGTGGTGGAGATGATATGCACATGACATGCAGTATAATTACAGTACTTTACCCAAGTGATAGATTTCTTTTTAAACAAGACAGCACAAAAAAGACTTTATAGGCTGTAGTCTGCTGCTCCCCAGAGGTTATACATGTATATTACAGCTGTTTCCTCCTTTAGTTTTCTTCTCATATTTCACAACAAAACAAAGGTATTTAAATATTTTTATTACACTTATTTATTTCAGCTTCTAACATCCTTCAGTTTTTACTCCTACAGCAGAGTCATCCAAGTGATTCACCAACAGAAGGAGGGCATGAATAAGCCTTGTTATCCTGCAGATCTGTGCAGAAAAAGAAGGATGACGGAGATTTGACGACATACCCAGATAGCATTTTAGAGAGTATTTCCACTGCTTCAAGACAACTGATTACTGGAAAGATCGTAAAGTAAATCATGATGTTTTAAGTATTTAATCATCTCTTTTGCAGAACAAATGAGCAAAAAATGACTAATTATAATTGGTCGAGTGGTTCCAAATACCAATGGTTATTATGCTTCTTCATCAGGTAGCTCCTGCTGTCCGGTTTAAATTAAATGAAATGAATGAAAAATTAAATGAAAAATACTTTATTAATCCCAGAAAGAAATTCAATATTGCAGTATATAATAATAATAACTAGAGGAGGTCTTGTTCCGGAGGCTGATGGCTGCTGGCAGGAATGATCTTCTGTATCTTTCAGTCTTACATCGGACCTGAAGAAGCCTCTCACTGAACACACTTTGTTGTTTCATCACTGTGTTGTGGAGAGGGTGTGAAGAATCCTCCATCATCTTCATCAGCTTGTGCAGCATTCTTCTTTGGACAATCAGCTCCAGCGGCTCCAGAGTTACTCCAAGCACAGAAGCAGCTTTCTGGATCAGTTTGTTGATTCTCTTCAAGTCTCTGGTTCCGATGCTACTACCCCAGCAGATGCTGCAAAGCTGACTGCACTCTCCACAACAGACTTCTAGAAGATATGCAACATCTTGGTGCAGACGTTAAACCATCTCAGCTTCCTTAAGAAGTCCAGTCTGCTCTGACCTTTCTTGTAGATGTAGTCAGTGTTGCATTTCCAGTCCAGTTTGTTGTCCAGCTGAACTCCAAGATACTTGTATTCCTCCACCACCTCCACCTCCTCTCCCAGGATGGAAACAGTGCTTTGTTTATTCTTCTTCCTCCTGAAGTCAACAATCATCTCTTTTGTTTTGCTGCTATTTAATATGAGATGATTGTCACCGCACCATTTAACAAACTGACTGACCAGTTCTCTGTACTCTGCTTCTTGTCCATCCCTGATACACCCCACAACTGCAGAGTCATCAGAGTATTTCTGCAGATGACAGGACTCAGAGTTGGACTGGAAGTCTGAGGTGTACAGAGTGAAGAGGAATGGCCAGAGTACAGTTCCTTGTGGTGCACCAGTGCTGCTGACCTCCATCTCAGACACACAACCTTTCAGTCTCACAAACTGGGGTCTGTTTGTGAGGTAGTCATAGATCCAGGTGGTTGTGGAGGTATCCACCTGGAATTTATGGAGCTTCTCACATAACAAAGCAGGCTGAATGGTATTAAAAGCACTGAGAAATGAAAGAACATGACCCTCAGAGTGCTGCCTGAATGGTCCAGATGAGAGTGTGCTCTCTGGAGCAGGTATATGATGGCATCTTCAACCCCAAGTCCATTACGATATGCAAACTGGAATGGGTCCTGAAAGGTGTTTACTTGCTTGTTGAGGTGAGCCAGTAAGAGTCTCTCCAGGACTTTCATGATGTGAGATGTCAGGGCAACTGGTCTGTAGTCACTTGGTTCAGCTGGTTGTGTTTTTTTAGGCACTGGAACAAGGCAGGAGGTTTTCCACAGCACTGGGACTCTATTTTGTCTCAGACTGGTGTTGAAAAGGTGCTGGAGAATCGGACATAGTTGTTCTGAGCAGGTCTTGAGAACTCTGGGACTGACACCATCTGGACCTGCAGCCTTGTTCTGGTTCAGTTTCTCAAGTTGCTTCTTAACCTGATTGCAGGAGACAAACAAGGTGGAGGTCCCAGGATGTCCTGATGTGGAGGGAGATGAAGCTGTGTTCTGGTCCATGACTGAGCTGCAGGGTGACAGATTGGAGGCGTGACAGGAAAGCAGTGGGCTTATGGAGGGTGTGTGGTCTGTTGGGCTGGAGGTAGGGGGTGAACTGAACCTGGTGAAGAATATGTTCAGCTCATTAGCTCTGTCCAGACCTCCATCAGGCTGGTCCCCCTTTAACTTGAAGCCGGTGATCTTCTTCATTCCAGACCACACATCCCTCAGGTTATTCTGCTGGCGCTGACTTTCTAACTTCTTCCTGTAGTCCTCCTTGCACTTCTTAGTTTGTGTTTTAAGTTGTTTTTGTGTTGCCCTCAATAACTCCCTGTCTCCATCCCTGAAGGCTTTCTTTTTGATGTTCAGCAGCTTTTTCAGGTCACTGGTGATCCAGGGTTTGTTATTGGGGAAGCACCTCACTGTTCTTGTTGGGACGATGCTGTCCACACAGAAGTTTATGTAATCTGTCACACACTCAGTCATGGCGTTGATGTCGTCTCCATGAGGTTCACAGAGGACGTTCCAGTCTGTAGCCTCAAAGCCTCCTCTAAGAGCATCTTCAGCTTCAGCAGACCAGATTTTGATAGTCTTTGTGATGACTGGTTGCTGCTGAACGATGGGCTTGTAGGTGGAGGTGAGAAGAACCAGATTATGGTCAGATCTTCCTAAAGGAGGCAGGGCAGAACAACTGGATCCATTATTCATATTTGCATAAAATAAGTCCAACATCTTATTTTCTCTGGTGGAGCAGCTGACAAACTGCTGGAATGTTGGTAGAGTTGCAGAGAGGGAGACGTTGTTGAAGTCTCCGGAGATCGCCATGAATGAATTTGGATGCTGTGTTTGTAGCCGAGCAACGACGGAGCTGATGACATCACAGGCTGTGTCTGGTGCGGTACCAGGTATTATATAAACCACTACCAGAATAACACAGGTAAACTCTCTGGGTAAATAATATGGACGGAAGCTCACAGCTAACAGTTCCATGTCCCTTGTGCATATCTTCTCCTTGACAGTAACATGTCCAGGATGACACCAACGCTGGTTAACCAGCACTGCAATTCCACCACCCTTTAGCTTTCCGCTGTGTTGTCTACTGCGGTCTGCACGGACCGTTTTAAAGCCCGGTACAGACACATTACAGTCAGGGATGTGGGGTGGGGGATGTGTAAGTGTGAAGGGGGAGTGTGTGAATGGATACTGAGTAGGGGGTGCATGATGAGGAGTGTGAGGGTGTGTCAAAGTGCTTGTATGTTGGGATATGTGAGGGGGGCAGATGGGTGGGGGGGTGAGATGGAGCATGCGTAATGGGCGGGTGGGTGGGATGTGTGTAGGGAGGGAGAGGGTGTGTGTGGGTGTTTGTTTGCATGTGTGGTTGAGGGGTAGGGGGCGTCTTCATGCCTGGGAAGCATGACTGGTGTGCTGGGGATGTGCAGCTTGGTGGTGGTCTGGGGGTCCTGGCTCTCCAAGGGCATAGGGTGGGTCCTCTGCCTGTGGAGGATGGGGGTTGCCTTCGGGCCTTGGGGCCCTGGAGCCCGTGCTCTGTCTGCCCTGGGTGGCCGGTGCCCTGCATCCCGCAGATTTAGTTCCAAACAGCTGTTAGTTTTCTTTCTGTGTTTTTGATTTAACTTGTTAGTTTCTGGTTCTCCTGACAGTTGATGGCTTCATCCTCCCGCACGAGGAAGATGAATCTAATGTGTATGTGTGTATGTATATGAGTATATATAGGTGGGTATGTGTGCATGTAAATGCATATGTTTATGCATATTAAAGTAGGTTTTTCTTTCTCTCCTTCTTTCTCTTTATCTCTCTCTCTGTTTTCTCTTTTTGGTTTCATTCTGCCCCTCTTCTATCCTCCTATCCTCTCTGGTTCGGTACAACCACAACAATAACTTCACAAATTTCACCCTGATTTTTCTCACAGTTAGTTTTTTTACAAAGGGCAGAGATATTGTTATGATACAGACCACTGTAAAACAAAACTATGTGCTAAATATTTTTAGAATTCTATTCAACTAAGACATAAGGTAGCTGCAATATAAAAAAAATGTATAAATGAATTTGATACTAATATGTTTGAAAGTGGGATGCACGGTGGGACAGTGGTTAGCACTGTGGCCTCACAGTAAGAAGGTCACTGGTTCCCTCCCCTTGGCTGGGGAGAGGTTTGGTCAGTGGCCTTTCTGTGTGGAGTTTGCATGTTCTCCCTGTGTATGCGTGGGTTCTCTCCGGATTCTCCAGCTTCCTCCCACCGTCCAAAGACATGCATGTTAGGTTAATTGGTTACTCTAAATTACCCTTGAGTGTGAGTGGTTGTGTGTCCCTGTGTGGCCCTGCAGTGGACTGGCGAGCTGTCCAGGGTGTACTCTGCCTGTCACCCAAAGCCAGCTGGGATAGGCTCCAGCTTCCCTGTGACCCTGAATTGGATTAAGTGGTTCAGAAAAATGAATGAATGTTTGAATGTTTATTGATGCGGTTAAATAAATTATTATTCAACCTTGTGAAATGTAATTCCACACGATCTGCTTTCAATATTTCGGCGGTTATTGCAACCGTATGCTGAAGAACACACGGGAATAGTTGCTGGCTTTCTCTTGACTATTGCTTACTTTTTCTCTTATTTACTTTTATTAATTTATCACTGTAAATTAATAAAAGTAAAGAGATAGAATTGTGAAGGTTTACGCCTCACAAATAAATGGAGGCGCATGGAGACCCATCCAAGATGGCGGCGCGATGAGACGTCAGCTCGTACAGGCTGCGTGGTACGAAGCAGCATCTATGTATATTATGTCTATGGTTTGGACCTCCTGGCTCGCCGTCATACGTCACTCTATGTTGACGTGTGGCTTAGCATTAGCCAGCTAGCAGTTATCTGAGGCTGCTGGGTGGTCTCAGGAAGAGCTCTTTAACCCGATACCATGGCGGCCGACTGGGAAGAGATCCGGCGGCTCGCCGCTGACTTCCAGAAAGCCCAGTTTTCTGACACCGTTCAGAGGTGAGTAACCCTTTCCTGATGGGTCTCCATCTGCCTGCTAACAGCTGTATACAGCCATGACTAAACTAACTAACACTCAGTGTTTTATGGTCCTTTTTCTTTTATTCTGTCCAGGCTGTCGGAGAGAAACTGCATTGAAATTATTGCCAAACTGGTTCAGGACCAGAAGCTGGATGTGGTGCACACACTGGATGGAAAGGAGTACATCACCCCGGCTCAGATCAGCAAGGAGATCCGAGATGAGCTCTATGTTCACGGAGGTCGGTTCAACACACAAACAGGATGAACGACATTAAACAATCTGCAACAGATTAAAATATGCAAATAAACGTGAATAAATGCTTTTCTTTTATAGGAAGAATCAACATTGTGGATCTCCAGCAGGTGTGTGCCTGAACATCTGCTCTCAGTCTTCTGTACTGTGGTTGGAATGACAAACCTGGAATTATTTAATCTGATTTTCCTTCCAGATCCTTAATGTGGATTGGGTCCATGTGGAAAACAGAGCCAATGAGATTGCAAAGTCTGAGCGAGGGACTCAGCTTATTCTGGGACAGCTGATCGATGCGTGAGTATTTCCGTCACTAGTGCCTTTTCTCAGTAATTTCTCCTTTTCAAACATAGTTGTGGCTCATCCTACGTGGCAACGTGGTTCTGTGGGTTCGGCACGGCAGGTTTGGCTTTGTAAAGATAGTCGTGCCGGATTAAGTCTCGTTTGGGAGACATGGCAACTTTGGAGCGTGAGAAAGTCCCAACTGAAGCATGTTGCACTTGCTGATGCTCTTGCTGTTGTGCGATCTGCAGCACATATCTGGACCGTTTGGCTGAGGAGGTGAATGACAAGCTGCAGGAGGCGGGTCTGATCACTGTTGCAGAACTGTGTAAATGCTACGACCTCCCAGGAGACTTCCTAACTACGGTGAGTGGGTCTTCTTCATGGCATTGTCGTATTGGCAGGCTCAGCGGTAAACGTTAATGCTAAAAAAGCGTGTCTTCTCAGGAGTTGTCCAGGCGTCTTGGACGGCTCATCCAGGGAGAGATGGACCAGTACAGACGGGGTGTCATATTTACTCCTGCTTTTGTCTCCCGTCACAAGGCTAGAATACGGGGGCTCTTCAGTGCTCTCACAAGGTAAATACTTTTCAAACCTGCTTCCCTTCAGCATGAAGTTGTTAGAAAGATGCAGATCCATCATGTCCAGAACATTTGGCCTGTTGGTTCATGGGACCATGCCCCAGTGTTGACCTTACTCCTAGCCCCCATGATGCCTCGTGTGAGTTATGGGCGCGACTTTTACCGATGTGGACCGGGCCGGCGTTTACGTGCAAACAGTACGTGCGAATGCAGTTTCTTGTAGTGTTAGTGAATAAACATGTGGGAATGCCGCCTGTCAGAGCCTAAACGGGGCAATATGACCTCTGCCTACTACGGACGAGGGATGGGAGGATGACCTGGAGAAGTGGCCGGCGAGCACGTATACCACCATATTTAGCTGCTTCACTGACTCGGTTGCTTCTACGGTGAAGTGATGAACAACCTGAAAAGCTATGAGGCGTATCGACACAGTTATAAGGTCGGTGGCATGTCGTTAAAGAGGTGGGACACCACCTTATTTATCGCAAAGCAGACATCGAGCCAAAGAATTAAAGTCCTGCATCACCGAGCCGGGGTGTCAGTTTAACGCCAGGTGGCCGGTTATCCAAACGGCGACACCTGGAGCTGGACATTTCATGGAACACAGACTTTACAGATACATGAAACATCTCCAGAATTTCTACTTTTCACACATTCTTCCATCATCAGGGGTAAAGAAGATTAAGCTCCGCCCCCAAATACCTGAATCTCCTTAAAATACAATAAGCAGAGAAGTATTATGTGTACTACAGACACTAACTATCAACAGCAATGCAAGAAGCTTCATTCTTGTTTTTTAGTTTTATTAACAGCATAAAAGTTGAACAGACAGAGACAAGAATAAAAACTCTATTCATCAGCGTAAAATTCTACTCAGAACAAATGTTACAGCTGGCCAGTACTTCACCTGTTTATATGTACGCATGTTCTGTACAATGTTCAATGGCTTCTCACATTTCACGTGAGACAAGCCCCGCCCCCAAATCCACTAGGCCCGCACAGATCTGGTTAACTGGTTAACTGGCGCCGCCCAACAAGGAAGCAGGTTTCCCATCGCCAGGGTCTCTACGGCGTGCTGGGGGGTCTCTACGGCGTGCTGGGGGGGTCTCTACGGCGTGTTGGGGGGTCTCTACGGCGTGCTGGGGGGGTCTCTACGGCGTGCTGGGGGGGTCTCTACGGCGTGTTGGGGGGGTCTCTACGGCGTGTTGGGGGGGTCTCTACGGCGTGCTGGGGGGTCTCTACGGCGTGCTGGGGGGTCTCTACGGCGTGCTGGGGGGGTCTCTACGGCGTGTTTGGGGGGTCTCTGCGGCGTGCTGGGGGGTCTCTACGGCGTGCTGGGGGGGTCTCTACGGCGTGTTTGGGGGGTCTCTGCGGCGTGCTGGGGGGTCTCTACGGCGTGCTGGGGGGGTCTCTACGGCGTGCTGGGGGGTCTCTACGGCGTGCTGGGGGGGTCTCTACGGCGTGAAACTATTCTGCTGACAGGAACACTGTTTTGTTTCGGGTCCGTGGTTAAAACACTGTTGTCATTGCGACGTCAAGTCGGACAGGAAGTTGAACCCATAACTCTGGTGGACGAAACGATATCTTGGAGTTCTGTTAGCTAAACAATATCTTGTTATTTGTCTTTATTACAATTTAATACTCAGAAACCTCTCAGCATAGTAAGCGCTACATGCTAGTCATCGGCTGAGTAGGAGCATCTACATTTCACTTTCCATAAAGACCCGACAGTATCTGACACTAAGTCACACCGCAGAGTGTGTGGTCCTTTCCACGCGGGCCGAAGCTCGCCCCTGCAAGTCAACGTCCAGTCCCTGTTGTGCCTCCACCCAGTCCTCTTGCTCATGTACACACACAGCAGACTGTTTGGATATTTAGAAGCCAGAAGTAAAACTATAAAAACTGTTCTAAATGAGACGGGCAGTACGGCTGCTCTCTTTTCCCCGTTAACGGCGAGGAGCTGAGTCCTGGAGCAGCCGTAGGAGAGCCTGGTCAGTCCCAGTATGAGGAAGACAGACGCGTAAGTGACCCTTTGCATGACCTCATGAGGAAAATAAGGCTTCACTTTGCTTCTAAGATGCACCGACCTGCCTGTCAAAATGAAATTAAAATGAAAGAAGTGGATGATTTTTAGTTTCTGGTTTAGTACTGTGATTAACTGTACAAAGTAATGGAGGCACCTCTGTACTGGACCGAAGTCTGAAACACTTGCAGGACATAAATGGCCTGCTGGCTGAATCTATCGGCCAGAGACCACTAGTCACCTGCGGAGGCTTTAGATACGAATGCGACGGACAAACAACCTGTAAAGCTGGTTATTTACAGGAGACAATGCCTTCGCGTCAGATCTTATCATCGTCTGTCTAACAAACGTGAACTTTGTCATTAACAATAAGATTTTCCAGCACATCTGCTGCTGTTGTGGTTGGATCAGAGCCTTGAATGTCCTGCTTGTCATCTGCAGACCGACACCTGTCAGCAGCATGATGGGGAAGTTTGGCTTCCAGGAACATCTCCTGTACGGTAAGAAGAAACTTCATCCTGTTTCACCACTGGCAGATAAAACTCCGTACTGACGAGTGGGATGTCTTCTGTTGGCAGCCGTCTTGGAAGAGTTGGTGAACAGCGGGCGTCTGAAAGGAAGTGTGGTTGGCGGCCGGCAGGACAAAGCGGTGTACATCCCTGATATCTACTCCAGAACGCAGAACGCCTGGGTGGACTCCTTCCTCCAGCAAAACGGCTATCTGGGTAAGTTTCTTTAGTTTGGTTTAACATAATTAACTTCCTTTCTTTCACCATTAGCAACACAAGCTGTGCTTAGTAACGTCCCCCTCCCTCACCGTGGCGGGTACATGGCTGTAATGAAAACTCTGCAACTTGCCTGCAAACCTCACCGGACTTCCTGCACCTTCATAAGCTTCACTTGTTTCATTGCTCAGGATAGTCATGCTTTCCACTGCAAGCTGTGATAGCGTTAGGTTCCAGCTCCTGCTCCCTCTCAGACATGTGGAAACGACGTGCAGACCACATCATGTGTTCCCCAGGGATAAATACATGAGCATGTTTACAACAAGGATGCTGGGATGTTTCCATGTGAGCCGTGTTCTTAGTGGTTATTGGTGCTCTGAAAGGATGTTGAAGTCCAGTTGTCCTCCTGCAGAGTTCGATGCCTTGGTGAGACTCGGGATTCCTGAACCTTCCAGCTATATTAAGAAGCGCTTTAAGTCCAACAAGCTGCTGTTTCTAAGATCAGCCTGCGTTGGTCAGGGTCTGGTGGACCAGGTGGAGGCTACTGTGGAGGAAGCTGTTAGCTCCGCGACCTGGGCTGACCTTCAGGTCGGTACAGCTCTTATATAGAAACATGTTTGTTTTTAAGAGTTTTGTCATGTTCTCACGGTCCATCCCCCTGTCTGCTTCAGCCCGTTCTTCCCAGTTGCCTGTCGATGGAGGATGTTGGGATGCTCATCAGCCAGGCCATGAGGAACACGAATATCCAGTCTTCTGCCAGAGTGATGGGAGGCACCGCCGTCGTCAGCGAGAAGTTCATCAGCAACTGTCTTGCTCTGTTTGACGAGGCCATGCGGCAGAAAGCCGAGAAGGTACACCTTCCTTTGTCATTATAAAAAAGATAAGAGATGTGTGAATCTGGAGCTTCGATATTTATACGATGATCTTATCAGGAGGTCAAGAACAATCCAGTGTTTCTCATAACTGAAGAGGATGTGAAGCAGGCAGCCACTGTGGCAGAGAGCTCAGCGCTCTCCAAAAAGGAGAAGAGAGAAGCAGAGCGGAGGAAGAAGGCTGCAGGTTCGTTCAGTTTTCTCTTCAGTCTTTGTCTCATGAAAACCAGGAAAAGCAGAACTTGTCTTTGGAGCAAGCTCGGAGCGGGAAGCGAGGAGACTTAGGCCTGTACATGTGTCATAAATATGCTCAATGCATAGCCAAGGGGGCGTCTAGAAGGATTATGTCTTTTTTTGCCCTGCAAAGGTTCTGGTTTGATTTTATTTGAAGATGCAAATCCTCCATAACTTCAGCACAAAAACCTAGTTTAATTTAACATGATGTACTAGATCATCACATTGTGATGAAAGAACAAGTGCTCCCTTGCCTGTACACGGGTCACCGGGGCCCCCCTCTGAAGCAGGTCTGGAGGTGAGGCACGAACCGGGTCTTTGTCCATGGGCCCGGTCTGTCGGGACCTCACCAGTCTCACCTTAATTTTATAAAGTGAGAAAAATCATATAAAAGTGGGTCAAATATGCTACACTGTTTATTATAATTGCAAAAACCTGCCAGCTTTCTAAAAATGGATGTTTATTTATTATATCTCTTCAATCCCAAGTCCCCGGTTCTGGGGGCTGCAGGAGCAAACATCACGTTTTCAGGGTGTAACTTTGTGTAAGTAATACAAAAATAGACGGGTGTGGTATCCACCACAAGTCCACAGTCTTAGCTAAAAGCTCATAATACTCATTACCATAACCACCAAACACAGACCGGACTATAAACAATTATAACACCTAGTAAACAAAGTCCACAGAAATACGTAAACAAACATAATTATTTATTTATTATGTAGTATAATGGGCAGCAGCCGCGAGATGCGTCTTCAGGTCTGATGTAAGACTGAAAGATACAGAAGCTCATTCCTGCCAGCAGCCATCAGCCTCCGGAACAAGACGTCCTCTAGTTATTATTATTATATACTACAATATTTAATTTCCCTTTGGGGATTAATAAAGCATTTTTTATTTAATTTCATTTCATAATGGACCCTCGTGTCCACCAACCACCATGGAAAACATGGCTACTGAGAACACACATCCCACAGATCACACACACACCAGTTTCATCTCACTTTGACCAAGATTTACTCGGCCAGAGTCGAATGAAGGCTGAATTTATGCTTCTTGTTTGAAAAACATCATCACTTATTCTGTCTTACCTTTGCTGTTTTTCCTCCAAAACGTTAATCCACCGGCGTAGAACGGCATTTAGTTAAACAACTACGTTTCCCATTTAACTTGTGAAGTAGTTAGCCGTTCAAAACCACCAGTACCTGTCGTCGTTCAATTTTATTGGACGACGACAGGTGCCAGTCATTCTGTTACAAACATTTCTGGCTTTGCACATGCTGATTGGTCACATGGAAGTAAACACGATGACATCGCTGTGATTCTACCCTATCACACAATTAGAATGAGGGCTCGGTCATACCGATCGGCCAATCACAACCAAACCTATAGCCTGGTGTAAAGCTAACACCGAAATATCCAACCTGCATCTGCAGAGCACAGTATGGACACGCCCACCGGACACGCCCCCCCACCAAACACTCACACACCCTCAACCCCACCACCACACACCCACAACGGACACGCCCCCCCCCCCCCCCCCCCCCCACACACACACACACACACAGTCCCCCATCTGACACGCCCACCATACCCCCCCCATACACACCCACCCACCACACCCGCCCACCGCACGCACACACACACACACCGCACCCCCCCCCCCACACACACACACACCCACAGCACACAACCCACACCCCCACCACCGCACACCCCCACTACAACACACCCCCACCACAACACACCCCTACCACCACACACCCCTACCACCACACACCCCCACCACCACACACCCCCACCACCACACACCCCCACCACAACACACCCCTACTACAACACCCCCACCACAACACACCCCCACCACAACACCCCCCCACTACAACACACCCCCACTACAACACACACCCCCACCACAACACACCCCCACCACAACACACCCCCACTACAACACACCCCCACTACAACACCCCCCCACTACAACACCCCCCCACTACAACACCCCCCCACCACAACACCCCCCCACCACAACACACCCCCACCACAACACACCCCTACTACAACACCCCCCCACTACAACACACCCCCACTACAACACACACCTACTACAACACACCCCCCACCACAACACACCCCCACTACAACACACCCCCACTACAACACACCCCCACCACAACACACCCGCACCACAACACACCCATACTACAACACACCCCTACTACAACACCCCCCCACCACCACACCCCCCCACTACAATACACCCCCACCACCACACACCCCCACCACGACACACCCCCACTACAATAGCCCCCACTACAATACACCCCCACCACACACCACATGTGATGGAGTAGAAACCAAAAGCACCAGTCTTATCTGACACTTGCTGTACAACGCCGACAGACAAGTCTTAGATGCGTTGCATAACTGTGTTTCTAGACGCTGAGTTCCTGAGACGCTGAGTTCCTTTTCATGGGTGCATTATTTCAGCGAATCTAACAAGGCAGTGTTTTATGAAGTCTGCCTCTGAAACAGGCATGACTTGCCACGAGTTGGGCGACCTCATCGCTGGTTCTTGTAGTCTTTTCCTGGACACACACGGAAACAATACTGTTGCTGACCCTGCAGGACAGCTGCCACTAGCTCTCCTTTCAGCTCTCGCTCAGCGCCAGTGTAGGCCTCATTTCATAGCGTACATTATAGTCTTTCATCGCTGCCGCAGTTTCAGTGCAAATCACACGCTGAAAAAAATGTTTATTCCCCAGCATATCTGAAATTTTCTGCACTCACTTTCTACCTGACATTTCTTTGCCATGTCTACATGGGGTAGTTTGTTCTGTGATCGTCCTGTTTTTCTGAAACAGCTGCCTTGTTTTACTGTAGCTCCCCCTGCTGTTAAAACTAAGAAGTGCAGTATATTCAGGCAAAATGTTCAAGTGTGGGTCCCTGATTTACAGGAACCGGTCAACCTAGCATCATGTCTCTGGATGGTGGGAGGAAGCCAGAGAACCCACGCATACACTGGGAGAACATGCAAACTCCACACAGAAAGGCCTCCGTTTAAACATGTCACATTCACCCTTTCACTCACACACTCATTCTTAGCTTTAGCATGTTTGGCTTTAGCATGTTGACTTTAGTGTGTTTAGCTTTAGCATGTTTAGCTTTAGCATGTTTGGCTTTGGCATGTTGGCTTTAGCATGTTTAGCTTTAGCATGTTTGGCTTTAGCATGTTGACTTTAGTGTGTTTAGCTTTAGCATGTTTAGCTTTGGCATGTTTGGCTTTAGCATGTTGGCTTTAGCATGTTTAGCTTTATCATGTTTGGCTTTAGCATATTTGGCTTTAGCATGTTGGCTTTAGTATGTTTGGCTTAAGCATGTTGGCTTTACCATGTTTGGCTTCAGCATGTTGGCTTTAGTATGTTTGACTTTAGCATGTTGGCTTTAGCATGTTTAGCTTTAGCATGTTTGGCTTTAGCATGTTTGGCTTTAGCATGTTTTGCTTTAGCATGTTTAGCTTTAGCATGTTTTGCTTTAGAATGTTGGCTTTAGTATGTTTGGCTTTAGTATGTTTGGCTTAAGCATGTTGGCTTAAGCATGTTTGGCTTCAGCATGTTGGCTTTAGTATGTTTTGCCATTGATCAGGTGTTTATGTTTGCAAAGTCCTCGTGGGACCCACTGATGGCGAATGTGCGGGCGCTACGCTCACAACCCAAGGTTCGGGTTCAGAAAGTCGAACACGGAGCAGAAATTTGTCATTTGCGAGGTTTGAAAAGAAAGAGTGCAAACAAATTGGCAACACCACCGATTTATTCCTCCTCCAGCACAAAGACAAGCCGGTGTTGTGCCGTAAAGTGATTGTCTGGCAGAAAATGATGAAACGGTGGCGGGAAAGCCGTGTGGATCAGCGTCTCCAATCTGCTGCTGTTCCTCACCACAGAACCGATGTAACAGGCGACATCTTTAGCTTTAACTTTCCTTAGCTTGCTTTAGCTGATTAACAAGTGAAACGAAGAGATGCTTCTGGTTCTGCATTTACCTGATGCTGCGTTGTGGATGTAAAGGCCAATTCATGTGATTCATTCATTCATTCATTCATCACAGAAAGGAGAACGCTACAGTAGCATTTCCAGTCATGTCCCTAAATTATTATAAAGAATCAATGATGATGCATTTCTGTCAATAAAATGTGGAATCTTCATGAATCCTTAAATAACTGGATTTTATTAGCGAGTCAGCTGTTCACATCCACCCCCCTCACACCTCTTAAGGTGGAATTTGACCTCAGAGATGGAGATTTTAGAAGCATTTGGTGATATTTTGGTCATAGATTGATTGTTAAAAATCCGGCTAAATTGGAGTTTACTTATCGTTACTGTGACAAACGGCAGGAATTGTCGGGGTCAGTTTTTCAGACCACATCGCCCATCCCTAATACGAAGGGATTTTCAGACATTTTTCCTGCACAGATTTTTCAAAATTCCTACCTGGTTTAAGTCTAAAGACCCGCCTCAAGAAAGAGTTTGCATGCATGTCCTGAGCTAGGTCTTCATCCTACGCTCTGTCTCACAGAGGCCAGCGGCAACCTGAAAGCAGGAGGAGGAGGAGGAAACGCCCGGGAGATCCGCATCCGTAAAACCAAGAAGAAGGGGAGGAGAGACGAAGAAAGCGATGAAGAAAACGGGCCTTCACAGCAAAGTATGCGACGAGCCACAGAGACTTTTATCTTCACAGTGTGCATGAAGCTGCTCGTGTGGGAACAAGGCTAATGGATGCTTGGCAGGGAGATGTTCAGCTGTTCTCCTTTATGGAAGACAAAGCCATCCCAAGTATCCCAGCGAGACTAATTAGCCTGTATTTTACCTTTGCCAAGATCGCAGCAAACAGACTGATGGCCCGTTCCTGACCCAGGAGGAGATAGTCTCCGTTTTAGAGGAGAGGGTGAGCGACTGTCCAGAAGAACTCCTGTCTGAGCTGGCAGAGTATTTAGTGAGGTAACACACTGCTTCCCGTCTGAACCCTGACACTCTTCCCAAAGAAACAGGCAGCAATGCGTCCGCTAATGTCTCCGCAGATCTCTGGCTAAAACCTACCAGGAGGTTCTGCGGACGGTGTTCAGGTCATCCACCAGCTCTCCATCAGGGACCAGTAAGAAGAAGAGCATGAAGGATCTGCAGGAGGAGATCTCCAGCCTGTACAGCAACATCCGACTGTTTGAGAAAAGCACCAAGTTCTTCTCTGGTAACCCTTCTCCTCCCTGATCATCGTTTCTCTCGTGCGGTTCTTTTTAAAGAAAAACTGTTTTTCCTTGTTTGTGCAGAAGAGACGCAGCTCAGCATCATCAGGCACATTCTGAAGACGGTGTGCACCGACGTCACCAACGTCCTGGTCAACTTCCTGGCTGCTGACCTCATGATGTCCGTGGAGAATCCCAGCAGCATCTCCAGCGAGGTGGGTTTCTGCTCCCAGACATCTGCTCTCCAACCAGGTCAGAACCATGCTGGACATCTGCTCTCCAACCGGGTCAGAACCATGCTGGACCGGGTCAGCGTTCCCCTTGGAATCAGTTCTGGTGCTGCCGGTTGGTGCCTCCGGTTGGTGCCTCCGGTTGGTGCCGCCGGTTGGTGCCGCCGGTTGGTGCCGCCGGTTGGTGCCGCCGGTTGGTGCCTCTGGTTGGTGCTGCCAGTTGGTGCCTCTAGTTGGTGCCTCCGGTTGGCGCCTCCGGTTGGTGCTGCCAGTTGGTGCCTCTAGTTGGTGCCTCCGGTTGGTACCGCCGGTTGGTACCGCCGGTTGGTGCCGCCGGTTGGTGCCGCTGGTTGGCGCCTCCGGTTGGCGCTGTCGGTTGGTCTCGCAGCCCTTCTTAACAACGTTTATGGAAAGGGCTGAAGAACAGGCATAAAAAGACCAGTCAGCACATGGAACGTGTTGCGTTCATGCCGTCTGCAAACAAACTACAGTCGAATGGCATGTGCGCCTTTCCTCCTCGGTGTCATGGCTGCTTTTGGTAAAAATGTGTTTACTGTCTCTCACTGGCCATCTCAAGGTCAGACTGAAGATTCTGGGCAAGCTGCCGGAGGAGACCAGAGGACCTCTGATGAAGCTGCACAACTGCCTGAACGGAAAAGTAAGTTTGGCTTCCCTTCAGCAAGGAGATATGCTAACACCGTTACCACATGCGGACTCTTTATGAACCTCCCTCTTATCATTTTACAGATAACATAATTCCACTTTTATTTTATGCTTTTCATTTCAAACATTGTTTACGGAGCAGCTGCAGCCTCATTTATCTCAAACATGGATAATAGGCAGCATATTTGTAGCAGAACCAACATGATGAGGTTTGTTTGGTGTTTTATCACATGGATAGTCTAGATTAGTGTTTCTGCAACCAGAACATACACCATGATGCAGGTTAAAGCTGACAACAGATCAGAACTGTGAGGTTGATCTCAACAAGAACCAAACAACCTCCATAGTGTCCGATCCTTCATGATGTCAGGCTGTTCCTGAAGGGGTTAATATGGTTTTCACACGCAGAATAAACATCCCGTTCTGGTGGTGAATACGGATCCAATGGTGGACAAGCAGCTTCGTTTCCACATTCCAGCGCTTCACATAAAACATTAAAGCACTGTAGCGCGTTGCAGAAGTGTTAAAAAAATTACATTTAAAAAGGGAACAGAAAGGCGAAGAATAGAATAGAATAGAATGAAAAGTTCCAGTGTGATGACTGCAGATGTGCTGATGAAAACAACCAGAGTGAAACTTGATTTAAATCAGCTGATTTCAGCAGACCTGGTTTCTGGTTTTTTCCAGATCTGGGACCAGGAAGTAGACCTGACCCTGATGTGCTGAGCTATCTGGTCTATAACGGACCCGAATCTCTTGAATTGATTAACTATTCCATATTGTGCAGACCTGTTCTATGGTCCAGGTTCCTGGTCTTACTGAGGACTGGAGTTCTATGGTCCAAGTTCCTGGTCTTACTGAGGACTGGAGTTCTATGGTCCAGGTTCCTGGTCTTACTGAGGACTGGAGTTCTATGGTCCAGGTTCCTCGTCTTACTGAGGAATGGAGTTCTATGGTCCAGGTTCCTGCTCTTACTGAGGACTGGAGTTCTATGGTCCAGGTTCCTGGTCTTACTGAGGACTGGAGTTCTATGGTCCAGGTTCCTGGTCTTACTGAGGACTGTATCTGAGTACCAGACCCAGAGTCCAGGTCTCAGTCCCGGACCTGGAGTCCGGGTCTGAGTCCTGAACTACACCCAGATTTGTTGCTCAGTTGTTTGAAACCGAGTTCATTTTTATTCTTTGGTTCCAAAAACTGTTTTTTCAGTTTTCTCTTCATTTAACTGAAGGAAGTTCAGAGACATCCAGTATTTAACCGGATCAATGCATCTGATCAGTGGTTAGATCAGACTAGAGTCTCCCAGTCAGATGGTCATGTAGATTTGTGTGCAATCAGTGTAACTATGGAAACATAGTGACAGCATGTAGATGCTGAACAGCAGGGGCCCAACATGGAGCCTTGTGGAACGCCACTGGTTGCTATAGTTACCTGTGGACACAAAGCAGTCCCTGTCTTTCAGATCGGACTCGGAGCACAGCTGCTGTCAGTCAGCAACAAATAATATTTTAATTTGGAAGAAAATATCTTTTTCTTTTTTTTTTATTTCTTCATTATCAGTTGAACCAGGTAAAGGTCAAACCTCCTGTTTATTCCAGACGCTGGAAGACTTCCTGACAAACCTGGAGTCATGTGCTGAAGTGTGTGGATTCATGCTGAAGAAAAGTGATAAGAAGAAGGAGAGGTAATAGAAATGTTTTACTTCTTTTAAGCCTGTGTGTGTGTGTGTGTGTGTGTGTGCGCGCGCGCGCGCGCATGTGCGCGTGCGTGTGCGCGTGTGTGAGAGAGACACATTCTGGCTGTGACATGGCCTCCGGAGCCAATCACAATGCAAAAGATCATTTTTACAAGAACCGCAGCAGAAAAGGAAAGGGGTGCTCCGAGATGTCAGAGTGGATGAGTTTAACATGCTTATTAACTTAATTAGATCTCTGTCCAATAAGTCACTGTTAGTCAATGACTTAATCATTTCTCACCATTTGGATTTTCTTTTCAAACAGAAATGGTTGACATTAGGTACAAACGCTTTTCTGAATAAAACAGTTTAGTTTCATGAATAAATGTGGAAACTGGAGGAAAGGAGAAGAAGCTGCTTCATTTCAAGATTTCTTCCAGTTTAAAGAGATTTCATTTGGTGATTTTACTTCTTTTGAATATCTTTTAATTTAATATCGTTTTATTTTAAAGGGCATTCCTAAAGTCTTTTTTTTTTTTTTTTTTTTTATCATCCACAGACCTCCAGGACACTTATGAATTTTCTGAATTACTGTCAGTTATCTCTACTGATTTTAATCACTTTATATTAGGTGATTTTAACAATCACATAGATAATCTAACGGATGGTAAGGCCAAAAATTTTTATTCTGTATTGGAAAAGTTGTTTGTTACATGAATTAGTTAATTTAAAATCAACAATCTTCTCTCTGAACATACCATCTGACTTCTTAAACACAATTTTTTCCTCAGTAGAAAGTCTCTCCTGCTGATTGTAAACAACTCCGGGCATCAAGTGTTTTTCCCATGTCTCCAAAAAGAGATGCTATTTAGCCACTGCTAAAAAGTGACTCTAGATGCCTCTAGAATGAACTACAGACCTGTCTCTGACCAGCTATAGACCTGTCTCTGACCAGCTATAGATCTGTCTTTAGAAGCGGCATAAGACCCTCCCCCGTCTAGAAGAACTCTCTATAAGCTGCGTAAGCCCCTCCCCCGTCCAGACATCGCTGCAGTATACAACACAGTCTGTTTACTGTCATATGGTGACGTCTGGTCTTGAAGCAGGTGGACGGGAACATGAAGAACATGATGGAGACCCCTTTTATCAACATGTGTATATGTTCTTTTTGGCACATACTAATTCAGTCGGGTAGGACATGGCTCTAAGAAGCCCATGTTATTTCATGGTCTCGCCGACGCAGCCATGCAGACTTCATGCGCATGGTGTCTGACATGCTTCTGCTGTGACGCTCTGTGTGGTCGGGGGGAAACCGCGGTGGACACGCATCCGGTGGAAGTTGGGAGTAAGTTTCCACTCTGCATTACGTACTGTTGGAGTTAACAGTGTGGATGTGTTTCCATCTAGACAGGCCCTGTTCCTGCACCGCCAGGCTCTCACCGAGCAGCTGAAGAACACAGAGGATCCAGCTCTGGTCCTCCATCTGACCAGCGTGCTGCTGTTTCAGGCCACCACCCACTGCATGCTGCACGCCCCGGGCCGCTGCGTGCCCATGATCATCGGCATGCTCACCAGCCGGATACCCACGGTACGCTCGACAGTCATGACGCTCCCGGAAACCCTGCTAACGCACAGGTTCTGGGTTCTTTAGGAGTGTCCTGAGATGTTCCAGGTGACGCTTTGTCTGAATATCTTGTGTAAAGCTAGCAGAAGATAAATGATGAAATGCTAAAACCAGAAGTTTTAGTGCTTTATGGAGGCTTGAACACTTTGTTCAAGAGCTCTGATGATCCCACAGTCCTGAAAACAGCTGCGTTTCTATTCTATTCTATTCTATTCTATTCTAGTCATTTAGCAGACGCTTTTATCCAAAGCGACATATATGAGTGAGAACAACACAAGCAGGAAACCAAAGAGCATAGGACATCGTAGGAAGGTGCTGGTGGACTGTCCACTTGGACGCAGGTCCTACATGAAGCTTCAGGCTTGTTTTTTTTCACCTTCCAACCCCGATGTAAAGTACAAAGAATAAATACCGTAATTTCTTTCCAACTTTCCAACAAATACAGCTAAACTAAGTGTTGAAGTGCTCCTTGAAGAGCAAAGTCTTCAGCTTGCTCTTAAAAGTAGACAGGGACTCTGCAGAGCGGACAGAGTTTGGGAGCTCATTCCACCATCGTGGAACAACAGAGGAAAAGAGTCTGGCTGGTGATTTAATCCCACGCATTGATGGTAACACGAGGCGTCTTTCACTGGTGGAGCGTAGCTGTGGAGAGGGAGTGTAGGCCTGGATTAGGGAGTGAAGATAGACGGGAGCCATTTGAGATATTGTTTTGTAAACCAGAAGCAGAGCTTTGAATCTGATGCTCTGCAACTGGAAACCAGTGAAGTGTGATTAGCAGCAGAGAGACATGAACCAGTTTGGATTGGTTGTAGACCAGACATGCTGCTGGTTCTGGATCATCTGCAGAGGTTTAACCAGCATGCAGGCAGACCAGCCAGTAGGGAACTGCAGTAATCGATGTGTGAGATGACCAGAACCTGAACCAGAAGCTGAGTTGTATGTTCTGTCAGGTACGTCTGATTCTCTTGATGTTGTAGAGAGCATATAGACAGGTAAACAAGGCAACATGGACCTTAAAGGTCAGCTGGTCATCCACCATGACACCCAGATTCCAGGCAACAGACGTAGGAACAAGTGTGATAGAGTGGAGCTTCACACGTATCTGCGGAGGTAAGGAAGGATTGGCTGGACACACAATGAGCTCTATCTTGGACAAATTGAGCTGAAGGTGGCGATTCTTCATCCATGCAGAGATATCACCAAGTCAAGCTGATATTCTCAGTGAAACATTGTGTCGTCTGGTGGGAAGGAGAGGAAAAGCTGAGTGTCATCTGCATAGCAGTGGTAGGAGAAGCCATGAGAGCTTCTAACTGCACCGAGTGAGGAGGTGTATAGTGGAAAGAGAAGAGGGCCGAGCACCGATCCCTGAGGCTCCCCTGTTTTCATGTGATCTGGACACTTCTCCTCACCAGGATACTCTGAAGGATCTTCCTGTGAGGTAGGACGTGGACCACGAGAGGACAGATCCAGAGATGCCGAGCTCAGAGAGTGGAGAGGAGAATCTGATGGTTGGTGGAAGACAGAGGGAGAGACAGCGGATTCCAGAGAGGAGATGATAATATGGGTCACTGCAGATTGATTGGAGGTAAAATGCTCTGCAGGATGTCTGTAGGGACTGAATCAAGAGGACAGCTAGTGGCTTTAGAGTTGACTAGAAGTTTAGAGACTTGGTCCTCATTCAGAGGGCAGCCGTTCACGTGGAGGGGGCGGGTTGCCGTTCACGTGGAGGGGGCGGGTTGCCGTCCACGTGGAGGGGGCGGGTTGCCGTCCCCGTGAACGGCTATGTGTCTACGTGGAGGGGGCGGGTTGCCGGATAGCCGTCTACGTGGAGGGGGCAGGTTGTCATCCACGTGGAGGGGGCGGGTAGCCTTCTACGTGGAGGGGGCGGGTCGCCGTCCATGTGGAGGGGGCAGAGCTTCAGGCAGAACGGATCTCAGAGCTGGACCTGCAGACTGCTTTTACCTGATTCTCTGTGTCCTTTCTGACGGAGTAGCCAAGGCGCTCCCCAACAGGGTCTTCAAACTCTCCCTTAAATCCACCGCTAGTCGCAGCCTCTGCTGGCCAGAGGCCGGCTCGCTCTCTGTTTACAGACCAACCATGTCCACAGCGGTTCCTCTTCTATGTGGGGATGTTCCGTAACACTGCTGATAAACATGGCCGACTGCAGGCTGGGGGGCACACAGTGAACCTCCTTTACAGGACAACACCGATGAGATGCATTTCAGCTTCGTCTCCGGTTAGTTTAGACCGGTTTTCTGGCCATGGCTTCTGTCTGCGGCAGAGCTGATGTGACAGTTATTTGGTAGAAAACTGAGCTTGTTTCCTTTATTTGCAGGAGCAGCAGCAGCTGCTGTCGACCTACCAGAGCCTGGTGGTGAAGCAGCTGGTGAGCCAGAGTCAGGGCAGGAAGCAGGAGGAGACCGAGGAGCAGGAGGAGGCCGGGGAGCAGGAGGAGGCCGGGAGTGTCCGTTCACAGCTCATGGCCCTCACTCCTCAGGTGAAGGAGCTGGTGCTGTCCCAGAGGAAGACGTCCATCAATGAGGACTGAAAAGTAATTCATGGTGTCACATGTTCAGATTTTGGGATTAATCCATTTTAAATTATGAAAAGAAAATTTCTTTGTGGGATGACAGAAAATGTTTCCACTTCATTTTGTAATAAACCTATGAATTGAACTGTGAGCAAAATAAAAAGTTTAAAGAAGCTAAATCGTACAGGAATGAACCGGATGCAGCAGACAGCGACACCAGTGTATAGTGGTGTACAAGGTGCAGCTTCCCATCCAGTATGTAACATTGAGCTGCCTGGAAGTATGTTTTCTCTTGCTATGAGGATCATTCAGCGTTCTGTAAGTGGCTGCTTCCAGCTGTGTGCAGACAGTGTAAGATATTATTTTTGTTGGAAGTTAAACAAATAAAAGTACATAAGCTTGAGAAATAAGATTTTTTGAAAAATCACAATAACTGTGTACAAAGATAGTTTTAACAATCAAACACTGAATTTTACTGCTTCCTTCAAATTTAGTTACATGTGAAACATATTGTCAGGTCAAACTTCTTTAGCTGGTTCAGCAGTCTGCACCTGTTCAAATGCCAAAGTATTGAACTCATTCAGGAGATATGTGCTACGGCTTTTGGTCTTTCTATCTTTTTATTATTTTCAGTTATTCAGATTTTTATTTTAACGTTTTTATTTTAACGTTCAATTCAGTTATGTGATACAAAAGGTGAGGTCACCCGTAGGTTTCTGAAGAGCTGAATTGAAGCTCGGTGGGCGGTTCCTACCATCACTGTCTTGGCAGCGTTATGCGCGTCGTCTCACCTGGAAAATACAAATATGGGCAAAGAGGTGGAGCTGAGAGGGGGGCTTTGAGCGTCATGGTGGATGGTTGACATCGAGCGAACTCCGAGCTTTCTGCAGCTAAAAGCTAACCGAGCTAACCCCGAGATAACGGGAGCTAACCAAATAACGAAGGTAAGTGGGCTAAAGCTAAGTCATGTTGTTTACCAGCTAAAAACCGCGGTTGTTCTACATTCTTCTGACTTGAAGCAGGAGATTGGTACCTGTCAATCAAAAGGACACGCCCCTAAATATGCGGAACTTTGAGATTAAATTACTTTTAAACGGGCGAGTTAGAAAAGTTGTCATGAAGGTAAACCTGACCTATTAAACCTGAAATGGATTTTTGAACCAGGCTGTAAACATGTTTATTTCTGCTGTAAACATGTTTATTTCAGCTGTAAACATGTTTATTTCAGCTGTGAAGTTGGTCTTTTTAACATGGGAGTCTATGGAGATTTGCTCTGTTTTGCAGCCCCTAGTGGATGAAGGGGGAACTGCAGCTTTATGCACTTCCGTACAGGCTTTACTTTTAACCGCCGGAGGTTGCAGCTTGGATTGGACACAACAGAAATTCAGCTCAGTTATTGGTTAGTTTTGTGCATAATGACCTGCAAAGTGCTTCAACAAGAGTTGGAGGGCTGCACCAATTTCCAGTACATTCCAGCTACTATACTGAAAACTTCCTCTTTTGTCTTTCTTTGGCAGTCTTACAACAGCCATGTACATACAGAGGAAATCAAATTTCTTGATTTCACACATTGCTCTCAGCTGTAGGGTGCAACCAGCAACGTCTCTTTGTTACTAACTAAATCAGCATAGTTAGTATGTAGTATTGTTATATCAAGTCAGTTTATTTATTCTTTATATGAACCACTTAATCTGATTAAGGGTCGCAGGAAAGCTGGAGCCTATCCCAGCAGTATTTGAGCAAGAGGCGGGGTACACCCTGGACAGCTCACCAGTCCAATTCAATTCAACTTTGTTTATATAGCATCAAATAACGGCAATGCCATCCTAAGACGCTTTACAGACAGAAAAAAAACCAGAATGAAAGCCAATTCATCATCGCCGATATAAGTTTTTCTGCATCACTCTGAGACAGAATGTCCCTAATTTTGGCTATATTACGTAAATGAAAGAAGGCTGTTTTAGTAACCTGCTTAATATGTGGGCCAAAGGACAGGTCCGAGTCAAATATTACTCCAAGGTTTCTCACTGTAGCACTGGAAGCTAAAGTAATGCCATCCAGGTTCATTACAAAACCGGAAAATTTAGCTCTGAGTTTTTCAGATCCAACAAGAATTATTTCAGTCTTATCTGAGTTTAAGAGGAGAAAATTTCTAGACATCCAAGTCTTTAACTATGACTCTAACTATGATCAAGCTTTCCGCTTCCGCCTGTGACGGTAAGACGCTCTGATGACGCACAGATTAAATTTCATTATTTTTAACAGTTTTGAACAGTTTTATGGACTTCTCCTCGATTTTTATGTTTTTACCAGTATTGAAACCATGTAAAACTTTTTAACATAGAAAAGGGTTTTTATTTGGTTCGCGTCCTGGACTGACCTGAAATGGCCACTTCAGTGCCTCTGGGCTATGATCCAGAAACTACCAACACGGATGTGCAAATTACTCACCTCAAAGAAGAAATTTGTAAGCTCTCTGACGAACTCAGATCCAAGAATGAGCTACTTGACAGTCTACTGGACTTGGCCCACCAACAGCGCTCCACACACATCGCCTCGCTGAAGGCGGCTCTCCATGATACGGTGTTATGGGATCCAGACTCCTCACTGCGGCCTTCTTCCAGCTCGACTCCTAAGCCCCAGCTTTGGTCAGAGGTGGTCTGCCGCAAGAAGAAGGGCAGTGGTGGACTTGTGCTTTCTAATCGCTTCAAGGCTTTCTAGGCACTCACACACGGCAAAGAGCTGATTGCTCCACCACCCAGTGGCGGCCGAGACGGAGGGTGCAGCACTGGGGGCGTTGGACAGGCGGCTGCAGCACCGGGGGGCGTTGGACAGACGGCAGCAGCACCGGGGGGCGTTGGACAGGTGGCTGCAGCACTGGGGGGCGCTGGACAGGAGGCTGCAGCACTGGGGGGCGCTGGACAGGCGGCTGCAGCACTGGGGGGCGCTGGACAGGCGGCTGCAGCACTGGGGGGCGCTGGACAGGAGGCTGCAGCACCGGGGGGCGTTGGACAGGCGGCTGCAGCACCGGGGGGCGTTGGACAGGCGGCTGCAGCACTGGGAGGTGCTGGACAGGCGGCTGCAGCTGTCGGTATCCACACCGACGGAGAGTCCCGACGCTCATCTTCCGCAAAACGCCGGCAGCTCCTGAAGGACGCAGTAGATGGTCACTCGGGGCTTCGTCACTGCACGGTCAGAGGAGGTGCTGTTGGGGTTGCTGGAGTGGCTGCATCTCCATCGGTGGCGGCTGCGACGGGGGTTTTCGCCTCCATCCCTGCAATGAGGGAAGCCGTCTCCGTGGTGGCGGGGGCGTCGTCTCTGGTTCCAGCTGGTCCTGTTTTAAGGAGTGCTGCCTCTGCTACTACCGTCGCTCCCACAGCAAACGCCGCTGCCACCGCTGTTCCTGCAATCACTCCACCTTCTGGCGCTGCGGGAAGGAAGGCGCGGGGGCGCTCGGTGTCTGAAACCGGCCCTCGCGTGCTCATTGTGGGGGACTCCATCGTCCGACATGTCCGCTTGAACAGGTGCCTCACATCCTCTCACTCAGGTGCAGTTGTCAAGACTCTGTGCCTCCGCCCACCAACTCTCTCTTCAACACCCCTCAGCTTCCACTATTGTGATACACGTAGGTACAAACGATCTGAAGTTCCAACAATCAGAAACTCTAAAAATTAACTTTATAAACCTCATCCACAACATCCAACAGTCAAATTCACGTTGCATCATCTCTGGCCCACTACCTTCACCCCGATATGGAGACATCAAATTCAGCCGCATCCGACAACTCCACATCTGGTTAAAATGTTACTGTCACTCCATCAATATTCCATACATTGACAACTTCACTACATTCTACAATAGACCACGCCTTTTCAGATCAGACGGTATACACCTAAATCAAACAGGTTCCCATCTTCTAGCCTTGAACATTGATCTCACCCTCCACTCTTGTAAAGCTTTTTCATATTGACGGTCCAACCACTGCACACCTGCTCAAGTCAAAACACCCTCTCTGACACATCATATACCAGCGCATATTACCAGCAGAAATTACAAAGATTTCCATCCATATTTACATACCCTTGCTGTCAGATGTCTCTGGCCCATACACATAACCCCTAGTACAAGACACACACCTTTAAACTCACGATCAAACATTCCTGCAAGACTGAACATGGCTCTTTTAAATGTCAGATCACTTTCAAACAAATCTTTTCTCATTAATGATCTGATTTTAGATAACAACATTGAGTGTCTCTTTTTAACTGAAACCTGGCTTGGTGCAGATGCACAAACTGTTCTCACTGAAAAATTGCCCCCCAATTTTAATTTTTTATTTTCTATCAGAGGAGGTAAAAAAAGGTGGTGGAACAGCTTCAATTATGCAACAATCATTATCAGCACAAATATTATCTCTGCAAAGCTATTCTTCATTTGAACAACACTCGTTTGTTGTCAATAATCCACCAGTTTTTATCAGCACTATTTATAGGCCACCAAATCCTCCCTCTTGTTAAAGAATTTTCTGATTTCATATCAACCATACATCTTAAATATAATGTGATTTTGATAACTGGTGATTTTAACCTTCACATTGATAGCAGTGGTGATCCTTATGCCAGAGAGTTTTTAAACATTTTAAATAGTATGGGTTTTAAACAGCATGTTACACAGCCTACCCACAACAGAGGACACACCTTGGACTTGGTCATAACTTATGGCCTGACCACTGGTGTGTCCTCTGTTGTTGACCTGGCTGTGTCAGACCACTGCTGTGTGTTTTTTAACATCACCAGCTCTATAAAACAGGACGCTTCAGTGAGGACTGTGAGGAGGCGATATATTACTTCTGAAGTGGCTGCAAATTTTATTAATATTTTATCTAGAACTCCAGCTCAGATTTTTCCTGCATCATGTGATTTTATTGTCGACCATTTTAACAACAAATTAAAGTCGGCAATTAACTCAGCAGCTCCAGTTAAAACAAAAATATTAAGAACTAAATTCAGAACACCATGGAGAAATGAGGAAATAAAAGAGTTAAAGAGAAGCTGCAGGAGAGCAGAGAGGAAATGGAGGAAAACATAACTGACAATCCATCAGGATATTTTAAAGGAACAACTTAAAATTTATAATAACAAAATCAAACTGGAAAGAAAACTCTATTTTTCAAACCTCATCACAGATAACAAAAATAATCAAAAATTTCTTTTTAAAACCATTGATATTTTAATGAACACAGATAGCATCAAATCCTCCATGCAGCCATCAGACGCTGCATGTGAGGACTTTGCAGACCACTTCAGAAGTAAGATCAATGCTATTAGATCCAATCTTTTATCTCAGCACAATGTTGATTTTAATCGATCTGAAGCATTGTTGTTATCTGAGGAAACACTGGAGAGTTTTGTTCTGGTTGATGCACAGATGCTTGGTCGAGTTTTCTCCCAGCTAAATCCAACAACCTGCCTTTTAGACCCGATTCCCACATCGCTTTTAAAAACGTTTTATGTTTTCTTTGAGTGTGAGCTTTTAGACAGTAAACTACTCTCTTCAGATGGGTGTCTTCCCTTCTGCTTTTAAAACGGCGGTGGTAAGGCCCCTTCTGAAGAAGAGTGGCTTAGATCCAAACATGGTTGATAATTACCGACCTGTATCCAACTTACCGTTTTTAAGTAAAATAATAGAAAAAGTTGTTTTTACTCAATTACACAAGTTTTTGAATAAACACAACATTTCAGAAAAATATCAATCTGGTTTTAGGACTAACCACAGTATGGAGACGGCCCTCTTAAAGATTGTTAGTGACCTTAGATCTAACTTGGACTCAAAGAAACTTTCTGTTCTTGTTCTACTGGATCTGAGTGCTGCATTCGATACAGTAGATCATCAGATTTTATTGAACAGGCTCAGAAGTCTGGTGGGCCTCTCAGGGATTGCTCTTAAGTGGTTTCATTCCTACCTCTCGGATCGACAATTTTTTGTAAGTATGAATATATGCTCCTCACAAACCTATGAAATAAAATGTGGGGTTCCCCAAGGATCAATTTTAGGCCCGTTACTTTTTAACCTGTATAAGTTACCACTTGGGGACGTCATCAGGAGACACGCCGTTGATTTTCACAGCTATGCCGATGATACACAGCTTTACATCACCGTGTCCCCTGATGACTTAGAGCCACTTAATGTTCTTTTAAACTCTATTTCAGATATAAAGTCATGGATGGCAGCAAACTTTTTACAGCTCAACCAGGACAAAACTGAAGTTTTGATTATCGGTCCTGAAGGCAAGAGAGAGATCCTTTTATCAAAATTGCAACATTTTAATCCCTCCCAGTGTGTGAGAAATTTGGGTGTTCTTCTTGACTCTGAGCTGGATTTTATTCCACACATAAAAAATGTAACAAAAACAGGTTTTTATCATCTAAAAAATATTGCCAGAGTCGCCCATATCTCTCTCTTGCCAGCACAGAGGTGCTGATGCATGCTTTTATTTCCAGTAGATTAGATTACTGTAATGCCCTGCTCTCTGGTCTTCCTAAAAAGTCTCTATCCAGCCTACAATTACTACAGAATTCAGCGGCACGAGTTCTGACGAGGACCAGAAGGCGGGAACACGTTACACCACTTTTAAAATCGCTGCATTGGCTTCCTGTGCGCTTCAGGATTGATTTTAAGATTATTTTACTTGTTTATAAATGCCTTAATGGTCTTGGGCCTTCTTATTTATCCGACCTTCTTTTTAATTATGAGCCATCGCGGACCCTGAGGTCCTCTGGTACCGGCCTTTTAGTGGTTCCTAAAGTCAGAACTAACACATATGGTGAGACCTCTTTCCATTGTTATGGTCCTCGACTGTGGAACAGCCTGCCAGAGAGCCTCAGGGCCGCGGAGACTGTTGATGTTTTTAAGAAGAGGCTCAAGACACACCTTTTTAGCTTAGCATTTAACTGAATTTTATTTTACTTTATTTACTTTTCTTAATTTACTTCATTTATTAATTTATTTATTTTAAAAATGTTTTATTAGATTTCTTATTTTTAATACATTATTGTGAAATCCTTCTATGTATATATGTATATTTTCTTTTATTGTTGCTCTTATTTCTTACTGCTTCTTAAGGTTATTCATCTTCTGGTTTTAACTCCAGTGTTTTCCTTATGAGGATCCTGCACACTGGGGGCCCTGCCTGTTTGGTCTGGGGGCTATTGTCATGATGACCGCTGCTGTTTGGGTGGCACGGGGTCCACCACTGCAGCTTCACGGCTGCGGGGTGGCCCCGTTGCTGCCTGGGAGTTGTGCGGTTGCTGTGGCAGCGGCCCCTATGAGCGTGCGGGGGACTGGCTCCTGGTGTGGCTGGATCCCGAGGTATTGTCTCCTCAAATCAGCACCAAGTCAGAACTTTTATCACTTACTTAATGTTTTTAGTTGTTTTATTAACCAGAATTCAGTTAAAGAGACAGTATTCAGGGAATGATGTTTTTCGGGGAATGTGGGTGGGTTCTTTGCTCTATGTCCTTGTGTGTGTGTGTGTGTGTGTGTGTGTGTGTGTGTGTGTGTGTGTGTGTGTGTGTGTGTGTGTGTGTGTGTGTGAGAGAGAGAGAGAGTGTATGGATGTGTGTGTGTGTGCGTGTGTGTGTGTGTGTGTGTGTGGAAAGAGCTTGTGTCTTTCTTTTTTTTTTAAATGCCTTTTTATCCACTGTTTTAATCCTTATGACTTGATTTTATCCTGTAAAGCACTTTGTGTTGCCTGAGGCATGAAAAGTGCTCAAGAAATAAAGTTTGATTTGATTTATGTCTATGAGACAATTTTGTAGCCTATCGGGCTGATTTGTTTCATCTGGTTTAAAGGATAAGTATATTTGAGTATCATCTGCATAACAATGAAAGTTTATTCCATGTTTTCTAATAATTTTGCCTAAAGGGAGCATATATAGCGTGAAGAGTATTGGTCCAAGTACAGCACCTTGAGGAACTCCATGACTTACTGTAGTTTGTGAGGAGGACTTGTCATTTACATGAACAAACTGAAGTCTATCAGATAAATATGATTTAAACCAGCTTAACGCTGTACCTGTAATTCCAATCACCTGTTCTAGTCTCTGTAACAGAATGTTATGATCGACTGTATCAAATGCAGCACTAAGATCAAGCAAGATAAGTACGGACACAAGTCCTTTGTCTGAGGCCATAAGAAGGTCATTAGTAACTTTCACCAATGCCGTCTCAGTACTATGATGAGCTCTAAATCCTGACTGAAACTCCTCGCATAAATTATTTCTGCTCAGGTGGGCATGTAGCTGAGCTGAAACTATTTTCTCCAGAATTTTGGACATAAACGGGAGGTTAGATATAGGTCTATAATTTGCTATCACCTCTGGATCCAGAGATTGCTTTTTAAGTAAAGGCTTGATTACAGCAGTTTTAAATGATTGTGGTACATATCCTGTCACTAAAGACATATTGATAAGATTTAGTAGTGATGTATTAATTAAAGGGAAAATGTCCTTAAAGAGGCTCGTTGGGAGAGGGTCTAAGATACAGGTGGATGGTTTAGATGAAGCTATTATTTTAGTTAATTCAGAGGGTTGGACAGGACAGAAACTATTTAGACACAAGTCAGATCCTGGTTCTAAGGATGCTTCAGAGACCACAACAGGCTCAACATTATAAGTAGAAGGAAGAATATTGTGGATTTGATCTCTAATAGTATCAATTTTATTCCTGAAAAAATACATGAAATCATCACAGCTAAGTGAGAAAGGGATACATGGCTCCACAGCGCTCCGGCTCCTAGTAAGCCTAGCTACAGTGCTGAAAAGAAACCGAGGGTTGTTTTTGTTTTCCTCTATCAATGATGAATAATAAGCTGTTCTTGCCGTACGTAAGGCTTTTTTGTATACAATTAAACTTTCTTTCCAGGTTAAGCGAGACTGAACGAGACTAAACGCCATCTGTTTTCCAAACGCCTTGACGCCTGTTTTAGAGCTCGAAGCTGGGAATTAAACCAGGGAGCCTTCATAATCTTACCTAATTTCTTCTTCTTTAGGGGGGCAACATTATCCAAGGTTGTACGCATTGAAGCTGTTATAGTATCAGCATGTTGATCAATCTGAGCAGGAGTAAAGCTTAAAGGGGGACTCTCAGTCATGCTAACACATGGTAGAGGGGAAAAAATTGATTCAATTGATTGTTTAAATTTTGTAATATTATTGTCTGATAAACATCTACTATAGTAGAATTTATTTTTGGTCAGTGAGTAATCAAATAAAGTGAATTCAAAGGTTAATAAGGAGTGATCAGACAAGACAGGGTTTTGAGGAAAAACTTTGAGCTTATCAGTCTCAATACCAGATGTTAGAACCAGATCAAGAGTATGACCATGAGAGTGAGTGGCTCCATGGACATTTTGTGAAAACCCAACTGAGTTTAGAATAGAGCTAAAGGAAATGTTTAAACTATCATTTTCATAGTCAACATGAATATTAAAATCACCTAGTACAATGACTTTATCAGTAGTCAGCACTAACTCAGACAAGAGATCAGAGAATTCGGTCAGAAACTCGGAGTAAGGTCCAGGTGGGCGATACACTAATGCTAAAAGGAGCGGTTTCTCTGAATTCCATTTTGGATGAGATAAATTTAATATCAGGAATTCAAAGGATTTATAGTTAGTTTTGAGCTTAGGACTAATTAATAATTCTGACTGAAAAATAGCTGGAACACCTCCTCCTCTGCCTGTAGTTCTAGGAATGTGAAAGTTTAAATAGTTAGCTGGCGTAGCTTCATTAATACTAACATAATCCTCTTGCTGTAACCAGGTTTCCGTAAGACAGAATAAATCAATGTGGCGATCACCTATCAAGTCATTGACTAATAAAGACTTATTTGGGAGGGATCTGATATTCAGTAGGCCACACTTTATTGTCTTATTTTCAGATTTTATTAGATCCATTGTTTTTATTTTTATGAGGTTTTCATGATTAACCCCAGAAGTGTTTTTGTGTTGTTTGATTCTTACTGCTGGGAAGTTGTATAAGGTCGGAATGGGGTTTTGGGTGGGCGGCGGCAGGTGGGAAGCTGCAGAAAAGTGTGTAGGACTACAATTCTGCCTCCTGGTCCCAACCCTGAGTTGTCAATTTAGCTGACTAATAAAAGAGTCCATATTGCTAGATAAGAGAGCGGCTCCATCCAACGTGGGATGGATGCCATCTCTCCTAATAAGACCAGGCTTTCCCCAAAAAGCGCTCCAATTATCTATAAAACCCACGTTATCGGGACACCACCTAGACAACCAGCGGTTGAAAGATGACATGCGGCTAAACATGTCATCGCTGATTAAATTTGGCAAGGGACCATAGAAAACTACGGAGTCCGACATGCTCTTGGCAAAGTTACACACCGAAGCAACATTAATTTTAGTTACCTCCGACTGGTGTAACCGGGTGTCGTTACCGCCGACGTGAATTACAATCTTACGGTATTTACGTTTAGCTTTAGCCAGCCGTTTCAAATAGGATTTGACGTCGCCCGCTCTGGCCCTAGGAATGCATTTGACTATGGTCCCCGGTGTCTCTAGTGCCACATTTCTGACTATGGAACTACCTATAATCAGGGTTTCTGCCTCAGCGGGTGTGTCGCCGAGCGGGGAAAATCTGTTAGAAATGTGAACAGGTGGCCAGTGGGTTTTGGTTTTGGAAATGCGGAGGGACCACTAGGTTGGCTAGCTGCCCTGGCTGGCTGCTCTGCGCTGGCTAATGGGGTCTTGCTAGCTATCTGCTTCCCTAACTGAGTGCAGAGCTGGGCTTCTAACTCACAGAGCCTCGCCTCCAAAGCTGCCAAGCTGCTACACTTAACACACCTACCATAGCTCAGTACCTCTTAATAGCACCTATTAATAGCACCTAAAAATGAAAAGTACTCCCTTTTATCACTATATGGCACTCTAAGACTAGAAATGAAAAAAACTGTGCTTTTAAGTCTATGGCCATTTTCAGTTGGCCAACATGTCAATGGTAAAAAAAATTTAACACCACCGCCAGGATACTCTTTGAGGGTGTAGTGGTTTACTGAACTGCTGTGGTTTGGAATGTCACTGGTTTAATTCCTGGTACTACATTATGTAAAATAGCTGCGATTGTTCTCCTAATGGTTACACTCGTGCTCAGAAAACCATGGTTTCAAGTTTCTACATCTGTTGTGCTACTTCACCCATTCAAATATTAAACTCTCCAGCTCATTCTGACATATGTGCTTTTGCACTATTTATAACTATCTTTAGCTTCTTCACAGAAGTTTAGTTCAACCTTTCCCTTTTGGCAATCCTGCTGATTACACGCTTCTACGCGTAGAAGTTCTAAAAAGGCATTTCTATGCCAATAGCAAAAGTCGTCAATAGTTCTGCTAGTACCTTGAACATCCTCTTCTCTTTTTTTTTTTCTTTTAAAAGAGAACAATGATGTCTCCCTTGACAGATTTGCTCTGTCAAAGGAGACATCTCATGCATATGGCTGCCCTTGATAATCTGAATATTTTTATTTTTTTGTCATTATTTTTTGTAATTATCATTAGTCTAGATATGGCCATGCTGGACCTGGCAGGGGAAGAGGGAAAAAAGTAGTTGAAGAGAGAGAATGAGAGAGACAGAAAATAAAGGCGTGCCTAAGCTGCTAAAGTTACAGTATTCGCGAAACAATACAGTCCTGATCTAAATTTTAGGACCAGGTGAAAAATTCCTAGAATGTACATTTTGCATATTTGGATCTCAATGAGATTTTGAGTATAGCTACAATATGCAAAAGCAAGAAGGGGGAGTGTGGGAAAAAAAGCACTTTGAAAAAGTAATTTATTAAAAGCAGTTATTAAATTGAAATAGGCTGTTTATCAGCTGATCAAAAGTTAAAGACCTTCATCTACATCTTCATCTTCTGCCACTTATCCGGGGTCGGGTCGCGGGGGCAGCAGCCTAAACAGGGAAGCCCAGACTTCCCTCTCCCCACCCACATTTGCCAACTCTGCAGCGGGGATCCCGAGGCATTCCCAGGCCAGCCGAGAGATATAATCCCTCCAGGGTGTCCTGGGTCTTCCCCGGGGTCTCCTCCCTGAGGGATGTGCCTGGAACACCTCACCAGGGAGGTCCAGGAGGCATCTTGACCAGATGCCCGAGCCACCTCAACTGGTTCCTCTCGATGCGGAGGAGCAGTGGCTCTACTCTGATCTCCTCCCGGTTGACCGAGCTCCTCACCCTATCTCTAAGGGAAAGCCCAGCCACCCTGCGGAGGAACCTCATTTCAGCCGCCTGTATACGAGATCTCGTTCTTTCGGTCACGACCCACAGCTCATGACCATAGGTGAGGGTAGGAACGTAGATCAACTGGTAAATGGAGAGCTTCGCCTTCTGGCTCAGCTCCTTCTTCACCACGACAGACCGGCGCAGAGTCCGCATTACTGCAGACTGATTCGTCTGTCCATCTCACGCTCCATCCTTCCCTCACTCGTGAACAAGACCCCAAGATATTTAAACTCCTCCACTTGAGGCAGGACCTGACTCCCAACCTGGAGAGGGCAAACCACCCTATTCCGGCTGAGGACCATGGTCTCAGATTTGGAGATGATGATTCTCATTCCAGCCACTTCACACTCGGCCGCGAATTGCTTAATTCATCCGCAAAAAGCAGAGACTCAATCCTGAGGCCACCAAGCCGAATCCCCTCAACACCTCGGCTGTGCCTAGAAATTCTGTCCATATAAGTCATGAACAGAATCGGTGATAAAGGGCAGCCTTGGCGGAGTCCAACCCTCACCGGAAAAATATCCGACTTACTACCGGCAATGCAGACCACGCTCTGACACCTGTCGTACAGGGACCGGACAGCTAGTACAAGGGGGTCCCCATATTCCTGGAGTACCCCCACAGGAGCCCCCCCGGCAGACACGGTCGTAGCCTTCTCCAGGTCCACAAAGCACGAAAACCACACTGCTCCTCCTCAATCCAAGATTCGGCTATCCGGCGGACCCTACTCTCGAGGACCCCTGAATAGACCTTCCCAGGGAGGCTGAGGAGTGTGATTCCCCTGTAATTGGAACACACCCTCTGGTCCCCCTTCTTAAAAAGGGGGACCACTACCCCAGTCTGCCAGTCCAGAGGCACTGTCCCCGATGTCCATACAATGCTGCAGAGACATGTCAGCCAGGACAGCTCCACAGCATCCAGAGCCTTAAGGAACTCTGAGCGGATCTCATCCACCCCCGGGGCCTTGCCGCCAAGGAGCTTTTTGTCCACCTCAGTGACTTCAGCCCCAGCCCCTGAGTCCCCCAGCTCTGCTTCCTCCTGAGTTGCCCGATGGTGGACCAGAATAGCCTCGAAGCCGTCTGGAAGTCTTTCTCCATGGCATAGCCGAACTCCTCCCATGCCCGAGTTGTGCCTTGGCGACAGCCGAAGCCGCATGCCGCTTAGCCTGCCGGTACCCATCAGCTGCCTCCAGAGTCCCACAGGCCAAGAAGGCCCAATAAGACTTCTTCTTCAGCTTGACGGCATCCCTCACTGCTGATGTCCACCAACGAGTCCTGGGATTGACGCCACGACAGGCACCAACGACCTTACAGCCACAGCTCCGGCTGGCAGCCTCAGCAAAAGAGACACATGGACAATGGAACACAGCCCATTCGGACTCTATGTCCCCCGCCTCACTCGGGACATGTTCGAAGCTCTGCTGAAGGTGGGAGTTGAAGCGCGCTCTGACAGGGGACTCAGCCAGACGTTCCCAGCAGACCCTCACAACACGTTTGGGCCTGCCAGATGTGACCGGCTTCCTCCCCCACCATCTGAGCCAACTCACCACCAGGCGGTGATCAGCTGACAGCTCCGCCCCCCTCTTTACCTGAGTGTCCAAGGCATGTGGCCGCAGGTCCAACCATACGACTACAAAATCGATCGAATGCCTCCAGCAGAACAATGGAGTCCCCAGAAGGAGCACCCTCCAGCACTCCCTCCAAGGACTCCAGAAAGGGTGGGTACTCCACATGCATAAGCACAGACAACAGTCAGGACCCGTCCCCCCACCTGGAGGCGGACGGAAACTACCCTTTCATCCACCGGGGTAAACCCCAACGTGCAGGCACCAAGCTGGGGGCTGATGAGAATGCCCACACCTGCTTGGTGCCTCTCACCATGAGCAACTCCAGAGTGGAAGAAAGTCCAGCCCCTCTCGAGCGTACTGGTTCCAGAGCCCAAGCCATGCGTCAAGGTGAGTCCAACTATATCTAGCCGGAACCGCTCAACCTCGCGCACAAGCTCAGGCTCCTTCCCCACCAGAGAGGTGACATTCCACGTCCCTAGAGCCAGTTTCTGCAGCTGGGGATCGGACCGCCAGGGTCCCCGCCCCTTGCTGCCGCCGAGCTCACATTGCACCCAACCCCTACGGCTCCTCCCGCAGATGGTGAGCCCATGGGAGCTGGGGCCCATGTAACCCTTTCGGGCTGAGCCCGGCCGGGTCCCATGGGTAAAGGCCCGGCCACCAGATGCTCGCTCACGTACCCCACCTCCAGGCCTGGCTCCAGAGGGGGGTCCCGGTAACCCGCGTCCGGGCATGGGAACATTCATGCCCAGGTTGGTCGTCATCATAGAGGTCAATGAGCCGTGCTTGGTCTGGTCCCTCCCCTAGACACCTGTTTGCCATGGGTGACCCTACCAGGGGCATAAAGTGCCAGACAACATAGCTGCTAGGATCTTCGGGACGCACAAACCCCTCCACCACGATAAGGTGACGGCTCAGGGAGGGGGATTACTTTACTCATATTCAGGATTACTTTACTCATTTCCATGATTAGTTTACTCATACTAATCCTATAACCCCTAACCCGAAGTCTTTCCAGGCCAGCTGAGAGACAAAGTCCCTGAGCCTGAACAGGTCCCATTAGCAAAAGCCTGGGCAGCAGGCTCTCATCTTCCCCTAACCTTAGCCCTAGCCGTAGCCCTAACCCTAACTCTAACCCTAACCCTAACCCTAACTCTAACTCTAACTCTAGCCCTAGCCCTAACCCTAGCCCTAGTCCTAACCCTAGCCCTAACTCTAACTCTAACTCTAACTCTAACCCTAGCCCTAACCCTAGCCCTAACCCTAACTCTAACTCTAACTCTAACTCTAACTCTAACCCTAGCCCTAGCCCTAACCCTAGCCCTAGCCCTAGCCCTAACTCTAACTCTAACTCTAACCCTAGCCCTAACTCTAACTCTAACTCTAACCCTAGCCCTAGCCGTAGCCCTAACCCTAGCCCTAGCCCTAGCCCTAACCCTAGCCCTAACCCTAGCCCTAGCCCTAGCCCTAACCCTAGCCCTAGCCCTAGCCCTAACCCTAGCCCTAACCCTAGCCCTAACCCTAGCCGTAGCCCTCGGCCCCCCAGTGGAGGGGTAAGTGTCAAGTGGTGAAAATGTTCCCCTAAGAAATGGGACACCACTCCACCGTGACGACGTTATCAAGCTGCTGCACTCTAGCTGCTATGCAAACAGAGGCAACGAGTGATTGTTTTCCAAGATGCCGTTGTCGTCAGCTGCGCTACTTTCTGTTGTCTGGGCAATTGGTATATCTCCCATTTTTTGTCTGCTTGTTGGCCAGTCACCTTCCCTTTCAACCACACCTCTTTTATGAATGTTCTGTATCGAAAGTCAAAATCTTTTGTTTGTTTTCATCAGCCCAATGCATTCCATTACAAGGGTCAGATACAACTTGTCTATGAGATACATATGCATAGCTTGAGTTTTTTTTTTTTTTGTTTTTTTTAAAAATGTAGATATAAATACAGACTGAGCCGTAATCATCAAAAGTAACATGGTTGTAATTGTATAAAAATTTTAATGCTGCGTAAACTGCAAAAACGGGAACTACTGTCCCTTGAACGTTGTTTTGCAGACATTGTATTCACAACATGGGAATTGCACGTGTAACTTCTTTATGTAATTATATCTTAATAGAGGCTTTTTAAGAGAAATTAGTACAAGAACAGGAACGTAAACAATAAACTACTCTTTTTCTGCTCGGTAGCGGATAAGTGCCCTCGTGTGTTCTGGCATCCCTGGTTAAAACATGTGATACAATTTAGCACTGTGCACAAAAGTAAAGGAAATGCTGCAACATATAGATGATTGTCACTGAAAGAAAACAGCGACAGTGGTTTTATGCATTCATATATCAAACCAGCAGTTCAACAAATGCTAGCTTCTTGTGCTAACTGTAGCAAACTTTCACAGAGCAGAACATACGATTGTAAAATAAAACGCCATAATTTCAGTCTTGTTATTAAATCATATTTTAATGCTGAAAATACCTAAATGTGTAAACCTCTTTTTCAGCGTTGGTAGACATGGTTCCGGTGAACGCTTCTACCCTTCTTCAATGAAGTGTGGTCCTGGAAAATCTTCACTTTAAGGGGTGTGTAGCCCTCACCCTTCCCCCTTAGCCTTTGTCCAAAGGAGAATTGGGATATGGAGGGATATGGCTAAGTGGAAAAGGGAGAATTGAGAATCACCATGGGTGACCCTACCAGGGGCACAAAGCCCCCTTAGCTTCATTAAGACGCGCCCCACCACAGTTAATATGACAGGGCGTTGCACTCCATCTGCTTCATGGACCTACTAACTCTTAAGGTTGGTCTGTTCTCCAACATTGCCGGAAACTCGTCATTAATGATTCGGTCCAGACCCATTCCGCTTGGCGCTGCTGCCATGGAATTATGGATAATTTCACAGAATTATGTTGTTTCTAAAAGTGGAGAACAGAGTTAATTAATTGTTAATTACATTTAACACTGTTGGCTAATTCCAGCTGGTAAGACCTGGTTACCATGGGAACCCAGTGGTTAACACCTACAACTGAACTGGCGGGTCAATCCGATACGGGATCCAGTTCGGCACATAGATCAGGAGCAATGCAGTCGGAGTCTAAACCTGCGTATCAGCCAGTCACTACCATGAACCAGGAAATGTTCTGGAAACACCTTCCCTCCTGATTCTCCGGTCTGCAGGTTCCTCCAGCAGAACCAACGATCCATGGAGAAGCATGACCCACTGTGGTTACCGCCTGTCACCACAGTGTTCCAGCAACCAGTCTGATTGCTCCACATGTCACGGTTTCTGTGTTAATCTATGGTCCCCGTCACCCTGGAGATCCTCGGGGAGAAACGTGGTGATGAGAAAATTCAATTCAACTTTATTTATATAGCGTCAAATCACGGCAATGCCATCTCAAGATGCTTTACAGACAGAGAAGAAAACATAATGAAAGCCAATTCATAACAGCCTATATAAGGAAACCAACAGATTGAGTTGAGTCCAACTCAATCTCCCATCCTGAGCAAGCACACTGGCGACAGTGGGAAGGAAAAAACTCCCTTTTAACAGGAAGGAAACCTCCGGCAGAACCCGGCTCAAGGACAGGCAGCCATCTGCCTCTGCTGTGTGGGGGGAAGAGGACAGAAAGACAACAGACAACAGGAACTGCTACTCCCGGCCAGGGAGACCTGCTGAGACAGGAGACATACATGTTAAATGTTCTGCACACTTTAATATTTACGTCAGTTCTGATGTAAAGACCCAGCAGCAGCAAAAAGAACACTGCTGCTTTGTTGCGATTGTGAATAAAGTTTAATGTGAAGTAAAACATCTGAGAGGAATCTGGGTGGCGTCAACTCCCCATCTCGTGGTCACCGAGCATTACCACGTCCCCCTGCCTCTAAAAGCAGCGTCGTTTGTCAGAGTTTCCATCAAGGTCCGCACATCCTCCCTCAGGTGTCTTTTACTGAGTTATCTTTTGTAAGTTAACTCTTACTTTGTTTAAATTTCAGGAAGCACATCGTCTGTCTGAGCCTTCCGGTAAGGCTTGGTGTGGATTGATGCTTCCAACTCAGCAAAATGCATGCTAAAGGGCTGCAGGACAACGTAATTCCAAATATACTCAGAGACATAGGTCATACTTTCCCCCAAATATAGTTTTAAATGCATAAAAAATATCTGACCAAAGTGTAGAACAACGTATGTAGGTGGTCCGCTGGTTGACCTTTACAACCATATCTGCCAGTTCTGTGTTGGTGAGATGAGGATCCACATGAACGTTTAGCATATTCCCCCATGTTCCATGTTGATTGTTTTATTCAGATGAGCTTCTCGCCGCCTTCTGAGCTCCTCCTGCATCATTTCACATCTATACTGGGTGGAAACAGATAGATGGTCTGAGGTCTTTCTGGTCGGTGTGTTAGGAAAGGAAGTTTTATTGAACATAATTTGTAGATAACTGAAGGAATTTCATCTCAGGAGATCAAGTCTCACCTACTGCAGAAAAAAAGTCCATCTGAAAGTAAAATAAAGAGGAAATGAAGGCCTGTTTTTGTCAAAATTGACAAGAAACATCCAACGAAGCAGGTAGGAAATTGTTATTTGTGTGTTTTTAAGCCATAATGTCTCCTAAATATCTTTATGGTCTGGCTAACTATAAACTGGACTGTCTCAGCAGGCGGGTTGAAGCAGCAGGGGCCAAGTGGAAAATACTGACATTGACAGGATTATTGCAACCAGATGTGAATAAAGGCACGCATGGCATGAAGCCATCTCCAAATCCAAATTTATGGAGAGTAAAAAACAGGAAAACGCCACCCAGTAAAAAGGAAACAGCATCAGATGTTTTCAGGGTTCATTAGTTTCTAAGTATAAGGACTTTAAAGCAGTTCTGGAAGAAACTGGTTGTTCCCTTCCGTCTCTGGAGGATCTGCTCAGCCTGGAGAACTAAAGAGATCCTCAGGGATCCCGATCAGCCTGGAGGACTAAACAGATCCTCAGGGATCCCAATCAGCCTGGAGAACTAAAGAGATCCTCAGGGATCCCGATCAGTCTGGAGGACTAAACAGATCCTCAGGGATCTGGAGGAGCCTGGAGGACTAAACAGATCCTCAGGGATCTGGAGGAGCCTGGAGAACTAAAGAGATCCTCAGGGATCCCGATCAGTCTGGAGGACTAAACAGATCCTCAGGGATCTGGAGGAGCCTGGAGGACTAAACAGATCCTCAGGGATCTGGAGGAGCCTGGAGAACTAAACAGATCCTCAGGGATCCCGATCAGCCTGGAGTCATTAAATGCTGCATGAATGTATTTATTACCACTATGTTTTATATTTTTATATGTTTAGAATTTTATGTTTATATTTATTTTACCTCTTTTTTGCACCTTGTGATGGTTTTTCAGTTTCATTGTAAACCTGAAATGACAATAAAGACGTTCACCACTGAACAAACCAGGGTGAAAGGACACCAACGTGTTGTGGTTCCGGTCCTCCTGCAGACGTATTGCTGTGGAATATTTTATATTAATACACAAACTGACGGCGTCTCGGTGTGGGACAGAGGAATCCAGCCTACATGTAGGCTTCCCTACAGAGTGACATTTCCTTACGGAGACCACGTCTCATCTGATACAAGTTAGTAATTATACATATATATATATATATATATATATATATATATATATATATACACACACACAGTGTAATCAGAGGAGATCTAGTCCATCGCTGGGCGTCTGTCGCCATGTTTACTGCAGTAGACAGCTGTTTACCACATTACAGGAGAGTTAGTTAGAACCCTGCAAAAGTCTTCAGTTGTCTTTGGAAGGTCAGAAGGATTCAGATCTTTTTCCAGACATGAGGTGATAGAAAGATGATTTGTTACCAAAAGCCAAACTGTGTGTTTGATGGCATCTTTGTTTGCTGTGTGGGATGTTAGGACTGTTTTAATCCCACTGGTCCCAGTGGAAAACAACCAGTAATGACGGCAGTCACTGGCAAACATGCTCTCGCCCATTAAATCAAACAGCTGACGGTAAGTGGCTCCAGCAGTCCGAGTCATCTGTGCTTGTTAATAACGCTGATGTTTATATAAAAGCCTCTACATTTGTGCATGGTGTTCTAACTATTGTGTGTTTGGCTGAGACCTGAGGAGGGAGGGGTTAGGGCTCGTCTAGGGGAAAGGGCTGCAACATAAAACAGAAGTGTGCCAGACTGAAAATAAGTTTGGGGAAATTTTATTGTCCCATATTAAGAAAAATAAACAACACACTCCCCAAATGGAGGCGGCAGGCGGTGCAGCTTACATCAAATTCAAAACCAAAGGGTTAAGGTTGGCAGAATTCATCCACACAGCGTTCAACGTGAACAAAAGCACAGCTGATCTTCCTCTGAACCACATGTATTTACGGGAAAACGGCACTTTTATTTAGTACACCTGACATTCATCATCTCACCAGGTGTGTCACCTGGTCATGGTGTCAAAACAAAACACAAACAAACATAGCTTAGAAAAAGGTTAGTGACAAGATGGGAGCACATCTCAACAAAAAGGCAAAAACACAAACAAGCACCATCACAAGATAGTCAACACCGCAAACAAAAAGCCAACAGTCACGCACAGGAGGCCTGGAAGGCTCGCCAGCACCGCCGCCGCCGGCACCGTTGTCAGTGCCACCATCACCACCAGCACCACCAGCATCACCACCGTCACCGCCAGCACCACCGCCAGCACTGCTAGCACCACCACCACTGCCAGCACCACCGCCAGCACTGCCAGCACTGCTAGCACCACCACCACTGCCAGCACCGCCACCACCACCACCACCGCCAGCACTGCCAGCACCACCACCACCGCCAGCACCACCGCCAGCACTGCCAGCACCACCACCACCGCCAGCACCACCGCCAGCACTGCCAGCACTGCTAGCACCACCACCACTGCCAGCACCACCGCCAGCACCACCGCCAGCACCGCCACCACCACCACCACCACCAGCACTGCCAGCACCACCGCCAGCACTGCTAGCACCGCCACCACCACCGCCAGCACCACCGCCAGCACCGCCACCAGCACCGCCAGCACCACCACCACCACCGCCACCGCCAGCACTGCCAGCACTGCTAGCACCACCACCACCGCCAGCACCGCCACCACCACCACCACCGCCAGCACCACCGCCAGCACCGCCAACAGCACCACCGCCAGCACCACCGCCAGCACCGCCAGCACCACCAGCACCACCGCCAGCACCGCCAGCACCGCCAGCACCGCCAGCACCGCCAGCACCACCGCCAGCACCACCGCCAGCACCGCCAGCACCACCGCCAGCACCGCCAGCACCACCGCCAGCACCACCGCCAGCACCGCCAGCACCACCGCCAGCACCGCCACCGCCAGCACCACCAGCACCACCGCCAGCACCGCCAGCACCACCGCCAGCACCGCCACCGCCAGCACCGCCAGCACCGCCAGCACCACCGCCAGCACCACCGCCAGCACCGCCACCGCCAGCACCACCACTGCCAGCACCGCCAGCACCAGCAGAGGGCAAGCTGTAGCCAACACACAGCTGAAGGAGGTTTTATGCCGGGGTGGAGATGTGTTGAGTGAAGGTGGTGTGATGAAGAGGAGCCAATCCCAGCCAGGATGTTGTCCATACTGAATGAGACTGAGTGGTGGCAGCTGTAACAGAGGAGGGGGCTGGCGATGTGATTGGCTGAGCTGCAGTGGCAGCAGCTTGTGGCGCAGCAGCAATCCTGTTAGTGAAGAAGGTAAGTTTGTTTGTACCTTTCACATACAAGACCATTGTATGGTGTAATGATCCTCCAGTCGCTTTCCATGGAAAGCGACTGGAGGATCATTACACCATCTGTAATGACTTAAGTCATTACAGATGGTGTAAGAAAGCATAAAAGGCTGAGCTCCTCCATTCATCTGGACGACTTCAGTCGTACAAGGCGCCATCCAGCTTGTAGAGCCAATCAGTCCTGCCGGTTCATCTGAGCCGGAGCCAAGACCTGGGGCCTCATTTACGAAGCTGTCGCACAAACCCCGGCGTACGCCAATTATAGTCAACTTATAGGGATTTATCAAAATAAGACTTGGCGGTAAAACGTCCCGACCTCCACGCCAACTCTGACCCCGGCGTACGACAACATCTGGAGAAACGGGAAACGGCGACACCAAAGGCAGAAAATAACACCAAAGAAATGGTGTGAAATTTGATACATTTGATCAAAATCTGATATAAACCTTTTCGCAGAATATTTTACATTAACAGCATTTGCAAAAAAAAAAAAAAAAAAAACCCACACATTTGATATTGTTCCTCTACCATGTAAAACATCAACAACTGAAATCTGTTCTGAAACAAAGCAGTTCACACAGTTTCACACAGTTAATAAGTCATACAGAAGCTGCATTAATAATAAAAGTCTAAATGAATAATTGCATTAAAATGACGTGGTCGCCATGACAACAGCCCATCATCAGGCTGCTCAGGTGTTTCCTCCACCTGCAGATACAGAACATGAAGTGATGGTTGGATATAAATTCAATTCAACTTTATTTATATAGCGTCAAATCACGGCAATGCCATCTCAAGACGCTTTACAGACAGAGGGGAAAACATAATGAAGGCCAATTCATAACAGCCTATATAAGGAAACCAACAGATTGAGTTGAGTCCAACTCAATCTCCCATCCTGAGCAATCACACTGGCGACAGTGGGAAGGAAAAAACTCCCTTTTAACAGGAAGGAAACCTCCGGCAGAACCCGGCTCAGGACAGGCAGCCATCTGCCTCTGCTGTGTGGGGGGAAGAGGACAGAAAGACAACAGACAACAGGAACTGCTACTCCCGGCCAGGGAGACCTGCTGAGACAGGAGACATACATGTTAATGATGCAACACTGTTATTGGGGGGGGAATAAAAGAGGTCTTTGATATATAGTGGTGCCAGGCTGTGCAGGGTTTTATGTGTAAGGAGAAGGATTTTAAATTCTATTCTAGATTCAACAGGCAAAACAACAAGTAATCTTCTGTCTCTTTAACCATTAATAATATTTAAAAGAAAAAAGAATAAATATCTGGCTTGGCAAACTGTGAGGAAACGATATCCGGGAGATCCTTTCACACCATGGCCGAGCTCACCCATAACCACAAAGTTTTATCACCACTGGAACGGCCACGACTCGGGGTGGCCCAGATCTGCACCACAGCCAAATGGCTGCAATGCAAGGATCAACCTGTAAATGGCCGTCACCATGGCAACAACCCGGCAAAATGAGTAGGCATAGCCCCCAGTGTGAAGGACCCCCATGAGGAAAACACTGGAAGAACAAAACTTAAGATAAAACAAGACTAATACCTACAACAGCAGCTCAGACTAAATAAATGAATAAAAGTAGACATAAGAATAAAATGTTTGAATAATAAAGTGATAAAATAAGGTAAAAATAAACAAGTGAATAACAATAGAACAACAATAAGAACAATAACAATAGAAAAATAATCCTAAAATGCGAATGAGATCATCTAAAAACTAAACTAAAAAGGTCTTTTTTAAAAACATCAACAGTCTGTAGGCCGGAGGTTCTCCGGCTGGCTGTTCCATGATGGTGGAGAGGCCTCGCAGTAAGTGTTGGCTCATATCTTAAAAGGATTTCAGATAAATAAAAACGCCATCAAGACTTTTATAAATGACAAAAAGAATCTTAAAATCACTCCTGAAAGGAGCCAATGCATCAATCTTAAAACTGGTGTAATGTGTTCCTTCTGGTCCTCGTCAGAACTCGTACAGCCGAGTTCTGGAGTAATTTTAAGCTGGAAGTGGACTTTATAGGAGGACCAGAGAGCAGGGAGTTACAGTAATCTGAAACGATCAACTCTGGTGATGTTTTTAGATGATAAAATCATGTTTTTGTGACGATTCTGATATGTGGAACAAAATTAAGCTCAGAATGAAATAAAACACCCAGATTTCTCACACAGTTAGAAGGTTTATGTGAAATAATTTCTCTCTTGTCTTCAGGAGTGATAATTAAAACCTCAGTTTTATCCTGGTTGAGTCGTAAGAAATTCTCTGCCACCCATAACTTCATATCTAAAATACAGTTAAAGGGGTATTAACTGGCTCATCAGGAGACACGGCGATGAAAAGCTGTGCATCATCAGCATAGCTTTGAAAAGCAACGCCATGTCTCCTGATGATGTCCCCAAGAGGCAACATGTACAGATAAGAAAAGTATTGAGCCTAAAATTGATCTCTGGGGAACCCCACATTTGATTTCATGGGTCCTTGAAGAGCATGAATCCAGTGAGACAGGAGTAAAACCATTTCAGGACAGTACCTGAGAGGCCCACCAGAGTCTGAGTCTGGTTCATAAGAACTGGTGGTCTGCTGCATTAAACAGAACTCCGGTCTTTAAAAGCTAAAAATCGCCAGCTTGGGGATGGTTGGGAATGGGTGGGGTAGGAATAGGGTCCATGGCAGAGGGGATCCTCCCTCTGGTCTCCTCCCGTAGGCGGCAGTCTTGGCGTTGCTGGTGGCACTGGGCCCCGGCCCTGGATGGATGTCTGGGTGGGAACCGGGGACTCTCCGGCCCCTGGAGTGCTGGCGCTGGGCCAGCACTGACTGTTGAGGGTTTAAGGGTGGGTATGTTTGTCCTACACTGTCACAATCGAATGACGGGGTGGGATTTGGGTTAATTGAATTTTTTCATTTGATTTTGGGGTGGGAAGGGCAATGTAAGGTATGTTTTTAGGACCTTATATGTAACTTTATGGCTTTTTTGTTTATGTTAGGAACTGAGAGTGGGGTGGAACTGAACCTTTTTTATTGTACAAGGATGTGTTGCAGTAAACAATGGGAAGCAATCAATTAAGATTTTAACATCATTGATGTTAGGGAGTAGTGTTGGCTGGCTATACTATGAATCCAATATGATACCAATGCTTTTTCTATAAATCATGTATGGTTAAGATGAAATATGTTATCTTTAGTATTCCTCATAAAAGAGTGAGTATAAGAAATATTTGACAGAAGGGAAAGAGGCCCATCTGGTGACCAGGGATATAAGTAGATTGAATAATAAAGTGTATTATGTTTTGGGTTTCTCCTCAGTAGACACAAAATCTAAAGGTGTTGCCATTAAGGCTAGACGGAGCCTTCATATTGAAATTATAGAAAAAAAATTCAAGATACTTAAGGGAGAATTGTGATAATTAAAATGCAATTATAAAACAAATAAATTGCATTAGTGTCAGCATATGCTCCCAATGGGTTTGATAGGGAATTTGATTAGATACTTATTAGGGTGCTTTTAGATCTTACAAAGTATTCACTTATAATAGGAGCTGATTTTAATGTGGAACCATGAAAAAGTTAGGACTAGTTTGAAAGAAAACAGTGAACAAAAACAGGCAGCTCTGCATTAATGGGCATTTGATTTGGGTTTCATAGGTATGTGGCGCATGGCCAATCCAGCTGCATGTGATTTTCTGCAAGGCATAAAGCCTTTATAAAATTGACTTTGTCTTTGCCACTATAAACATTTCCTCCAATACTACAGATTGCTTGTTATTACCTATGGCTGTCTCAGACCACCAGGTGGTATATTCAGGGGCGGACTTACCATCAGGCAAAACAAGGCAGTTGCTGAGGGCCCCCAGTTCTTTAGGGCCCCATAAAACATGTCATACACTTATGGTTATTTATTACTTAGTGACTTATTACTAACATAAATTGTGTTTTTGATTAACATGCATTCGCTAAACTGCCAGCAGAATGCTCATTATATTATTTGTGTCTCGGGGCCCCCCCTTCAGTCTCCACTACATTGGAGCAAAGAGGCAAGAAAAAATAAGAGAAGAAGATGAAAAGAAAATGAAAAGGAGCTATCCCACGGTGATGCTATAAAGTGAACAAAGACGGAGAAAAGCAGAAAGCTGCCCTAAAGTTAATGAAGTGATGATACAGTCCTCGCTGCAAGTCAACTAACAACGTGGACATCTGTCGGGGAGGGTCCGTCGTGTGGAGGGGGGGGGGGGGGGGGTAAAATAAAGAGATAAAGAGAAAAAGAAAGAAGCTCAGTGTATCAGGAAATGTCCCTCAGCAGTCTAAACCTATTGCAGCATAACTAAGGGATGCTAACCATCCCTAGCTATAGGACTTATCAAAAGATAAGTCTTCAGCCTAGTCTTAAAGGTGGGGAGGGTGTCTGCTTCCCTAACACTAACTGGGAGCTTATTCCATAAGAGAGGGGCCTGATAACCAAAGGCTCTGCCTCCTGCTCGGCTCTTTGAGACTCTAGGAACCACAAGTAAGCCTGCAGTCTGCGAACGAAGTACTCTGCTTGGTATATAAGGAACTATGAGGTCTTTGATATATAGTGGTGCCTGGTTGTGGAGGGCTTTATATGTAAGGAGAAGGATTTTAAATTCTATTCTAGATTCAACAGGCAGCCAATGAAGAGATGCTAAAACTGGAGAAATATGATCTCTCATGCTGGTTCTGGTCAGGACTCTGGCTGCAGAATTCTGGATCAGCTGAAGGCTTTTCAGGGCATATTTAGGACAGCCCAGTAATAGAGAGTTACAGTAATCTAGTCTCGAAGTAACAAAAGCATGAACCAGTTTTTCTGCATCACTCTGAGACAGAATGTCCCTAATTTTGGCTATATTACGTAAATGAAAGAAGGCTGTTGTAGTAACCTGCTTAATATGTGGGCCAAAGGACAGGTCCGAGTCAAATATTACTCCAAGGTTTCTCACTGTAGCACTGGAAGCTAAAGTAATGCCATCCAGGTTCATTACAAAACCGGAAAATTTAGCTCTGAGTTTTTCAGATCCAACGAGAATTACTTCAGTCTTATCTGAGTTTAAGAGGAGAAAATTTCTAGACATCCAAGTCTTTATGTCTATGAGACAATTTTGTAGCCTATTGGGCTGATTTGTTTCATCTGGTTTAAAGGATAAGTATATCTTATCCTTTATCATCTGCATAACAATGAAAGTTTATTCCATGTTGTCTAATAATTTTGCCTAAAGGGAGCATATATAGCGTGAAGAGTATTGGTCCAAGTACAGAACCTTGAGGAACTCCATGACTTACTGTAGTTTGGGAGGAGGACTTGTCATTTACATGAACAAACTGAAGTCTATCAGATAAATATGATTTAAACCAGCTTAACGCTGTACCTGTAATTCCAATCACCTGTTCTAGTCTTTGTAACAGAATGTTATGATCGACTGTATCAAATGCAGCACTAAGATCAAGCAAGATAAGTACGGACACAAGTCCTTTGTCTGAGGCCATAAGAAGGTCATTAGTAACTTTCACCAATGCTGTCTCAGTGCTATGATGAGCTCTAAATCCTGACTGAAACTCCTCGCATAAATTATTTCTGCTCAGGTGGGCATGTAGCTGAGCGGAAACTATTTTCTCCAGAATTTTGGACATAAACGGGAGGTTAGATATAGGTCTATAATTTGCTATCACCTCTGGATCCAGAGATTGCTTTTTAAGTAAAGGCTTGATTACAGCAGTTTTAAATGATTGTGGTACATATCCTGTCACTAAAGACATATTGATAAGATTTAGTAGTGATGTATTAATTAAAGGGAAAATGTCCTTAAAGAGGCTCGTTGGGAGAGGGTCTAAGATACAGGTGGATGGTTTAGATGAAGCTATTATTTTAGTTAATTCAGAGGGTTGGACAGGACAGAAACTATTTAGACACAAGTCAGATCCTGGTTCTAGGGATGCTTCGGAGAAGCATCCTTAGAACCAGCATCCTTAAAATGCATCCTTAAAATGCTCCCCAACGTGGCTTATCTGTCCCTGCTGGTGGACATGGAACATGGAGACTCTGGACTCCAGTCCGGCACCTTCCAAAGGGAAGGGACTGACAGGTCGGGTCCGCTCCTTTTCCCAACCCAGAGCAGAGGAACAGAACTATGTTCTCCACAGCCAGACGTGGTGTAGCGGTCATCGGGCAGATGGAGGCAGGTGGAGGTGCCTCCATGCCCAGGAGGAAACCTGTTGTACAGCTGCAGATGTGTGCAGATAGTGGAGACGCTACATAACATGCTACTAAATGGCGTCAGCGCTTCACCTGCGTTCACCTGATCAATCATCCAATCTGAATGATTGTGTTGTCAATCATCCTCTCACGTTGGAACCAAACGCTGCTGCTTTACGTCTAGAAGTGATGCAACACATCAGAGGAGGAGAATTCTCATTTATTCACAAGTTTATCTTTAGTGTGGTTTCTGTCAGGGTGGTGTTTATTTCTCTCCATCTCCTGCACCTCCTCCTTCATGGCAGTTATTGGTTCCTCTGCGAGGACACCGCAGCTAGGACACAAGGTGGAACCACTGCCCCCCCTCTCCGACCACATCTGCAGCGCTGCAACCCAGCTGGGACACACAGGAACACCAGTATGTTCCCAGTAAATAAACTGGAGTCAGAGACGTCTCATTTATGTCCGTTCATTTTATAATCTGAAACAAAGGAATGAAGCACTTCCAGCATCATCTGGAGCATTTTGTTCCAGCGTATCTCTGGACTCCTTCATTTTCCCGCCAGCTTCTAATCTGTGGGAGTGGGCAGCGCCCCCCCTTCCTCCTCCTGTGGACCAAGATGCACTTTCTCCCTACATTTTACTGTCTGACCACTTTATTTGTCCTTTCTGGATAAGTCCGGTGGTCTGATGAGACGCTGACAGCATCTGTCCCCTGCTGACCTCCTCTGTCTTTCTGGTGGTGGTGATGTCCATCCCGTCTCCACCAGATAAAATACTTTTACATTTTACAGCTTTATCTGTTAGAATTTCTTCCTCATTTTCCATAAAATTTTCCTGCAGAACCGTCATGGAAATGAGATGGATTAATATTTATCAGGGCGTTCACCTGACCTTTTATGGCCAACACGTGGGCGTGGCCAAATGTTCCCTCGTGGTGAAATTTACTGTTGATCCTGGTTTATGAAGCGAAACAGGCGTGGGACGTGCGTGTGCACTGCTAGGTAAATCGGGAAGTTTTTTTGCGCCGCATTTCCTGTTTTCCGTACGTACGCCACCTGTAGTCAGCGTGGCTACATACAGTTTGATGAATGAGGCCCCTGGTCCTGTGGGAGACTTCTTTTCCCAGACCGATGGGACGGTGTTGTCGTCAGACTGAGGATAAGTCACAAAGGTTTTAATCATTCTGAAATCTGTCTGGTAGACCTGGGCTGGCTTGGCTGAGGGAGAGCACTGCTGGCTTTGGGGGGTGCCAGGTCGGCTGCATCTGTGGGAGAGTGTGTGTGTGTGTGGGGGGGGGGCACTGGGAACGGTGGGAGGTGGTCATGGAGGCCTTTATTGGGGTCTGCCTGCCCTCTGCCCACCCGGGGCGTCTCACACGGGGTGTGTTGGGAAGGAGAGATGAGGCTTAGAGGGAGCCCGCACTTTGTCCGCCCTGGGGGGCCGGTGGGGCCGGTGGGGCCGAACATCAGTATTTTCAGTTTAACATGAGCTGAACATACTTGCTATCTCTGAGACTCATCTGGACTCATCCTATGAAGATATGGAACTAAACATAAAAGGTTCTAACCTCTACAGAGAGGACGGAGATAAATAGGGTGGCGGAGGAGCTTTTTATGTTCAGGATCATTTACCGGTGAAAACACGGATATGATGCAGTATAGGATAGAAATTCTGTGGTTAGTTCATCTACCTCACAAGAAGAATATTCTATTAGTTTGCAGTTACAGACTACCAAATTCTAACAGTGAATATTTAGACAAAATCTGTGAAATGTTAAATAAAAATACAATGGTGGGTAAGGATATCTGTCTGATGGAAGATTTTAACAGAAACTGGTTTGCTCAAAATTGTCCCTTGAAGAATAAGATGCAAATGGGAACAAATGCATGTGGACTTATGCAAATTATAAATGAGCCGACAAGGATCTGTGTAGGACAAGATGGTACATATGACACATGTATTGATCACTTGACATGTAATAAGATATGATCTATTCCAGTTGGCTGTAGCGACCATAATCTGATCAAAGTAGTGAGAAACATTAAAGTAGGCAGACCCGGCCCCACAATCCTTTTAAAGAGATCGTACACGTTCTTTAATCCTGATTCTTTCATTAATGATGTGAGGAAAATATGTTGGTCTGAAGTGTTTACAGCAAGGACTCCTGATCTTCCACTGTCTAAGTTCAATGACTTATTTTTACCCGTGGTGGATAAAGATGCACCTTGGAGGAAGTTTACTGTCAGGAAGTCAACAACACCCTGGTTGAATAAAGAAATAAAAGAAGTGATGAAGATGAGAGACCAAATGCAAAAAAAAACACAATTATAACTGGAAATAGAGAAGACTGGGATCACTACAGGAAAGCAAGAAACGGTGTGACTAAATTAAATAGAAAGAGGAAAAAGAGTTGTGAGAATAGATTGAAGGAGGCAGGACATAATGCTAAAAAATGTGGAATATAGTAAATGATGTGACGGGGAGGAAAAATAAAACATCCATTATTTCTAAAGACTAACAACAAATCCATAACTCGGCCTAAAGAAATTGCTAAACATTTAATTATTTCATAACCAAATTTGGAAAAATAAGAGAAAATGTGCCTAAGTAATGAATATCTTATTTATTAATAAGGAATGAAATAATGAAGGAAAAGGTCCAGGTTCAAATTAGAAAGTGTCAACTCACAGAAGGTAAAGGAATGTTTAAAAAACTGCAAAGATAAACCACCAACTTTTGATGGGCTGGACCGTAAGCTTCTTACATTGGTTGCAGATTATATTTCTCCTGCAATTACCATATTATTAATTTAAGTTTTACATTGTCTGTTTGTCCACAAGCCTGGAAAATGGCAAAAATAATCCCATTACCAAAAAATAAGAAAGCACCGTTTTCTAGCTCAGATAGTCGTCCCATAAGTCTATTACCTGTGTTAGGGAAAATAATAGAGACCATAGTATATGAACAAGTCAATAACTACCTAGCAACCAATAACATAATCTGTCACTCTCACCATGCGTACAGAAAAGCTCACTCTACAACAACAGCTTTAATAAGTATGTCCGATGACTGGCTTACAAGTATTGAAATGAAGAAGCTGGTAGGGATTGTTTTCTTAGACTTCTCAGCTGCATTTGATTTAATTGACCTCCATCTACTACTAGAAAAACTTGCCTGTTATGGCTTTGAACAATCTGCACTTGGGTGGTTTTACAGTTATCTAACAAACCGAACACAAACAGGATACTTTAATGGCTCTTTTTCAGAAAATCAAATTGTCCAATGTGGCTTACCTCAAGGTGAAATGGTGATGATGATCAAAGGACTGAGGTGGACTGGTTTAATCCTGGAGACATGGAAGGTGGGATGAACCCTCATGGAACGGGGAAGCTTCAGGTGGACTGCCACTGGATTAATCACCTTCTGAATGGGGAAAGGCCCGATAAACTTCGCCGCCAACTTCCTAGAATCCACCCAGAGAGGTAAGTCCTGAGTGGAAAGCCACACTCACTGACCTACTTGGTAGGATGGTCCAGGTCTCCGACGATGGTTGGCAGTGGCGGCATAGCGAGCCACAGACTGAAGGAGAACAGAACAAGCCCGGAGCCATGTCCGGTGACAGCGGCGGATAAAAACTTGGACTGATGGACAGGATACCTCCATTTCCTGGACCTGGAACAAAGGAGGTTGAAAGCCATAAGCACACTGAAACGGAGAGAGACCAGTGGCAGAACTGACGAGGGAATTGTGAGCATATTCCACCTACAATAACTGTGAGGACCAAGAAGCATGGTCTTGAGAAGCCATACAACGCAACGCAGTTTCCAGATCCTGGTTCTTACATTCTGACTGGCCATTGGTCTGGAATCCTGAAGACAGACTGGCAGTGGCACCCAAGAGAGTACAAAACTCTTTCCAAAACACAGAGGAGAACTGGGGCCCTCTGTCTGAAACTACATCAATGGGAAGGCCATGAAGACGAAAAACATGATGCAGAACCAGCTGTGCAGTTTCATTGGCAGAAGGGAGTCTAGGCAGAGGCACAAAATGGGCCATCTTACTGAAACAGTCCACAACTGTCAGGACTACAGTGTGGCCATTGGAAGGAGGCAGACCCGTGACAAAGTCCAGAGATATGTGCGACCATGTGCGGTGGGGGTACAGGAAGAGGTTTAAACAATCCAGCTGGGGATTGGCGGAAGGTCTTGTGTTGGTTGCAGGTGGGACAGGCCTTGACAAATTCCTGGATGTCCTGCTGCAAGGTAGGCCACCAAAACCGTTGGAGAAGGGCTTGTCGTGTGCAAAAAACCACTGGGTGACAGGAGAGTTTGGATGAGTGGGCCCATAGCAGCACATCCAATCTTAAGGCTGGGGGAACAAACAGACAGTTAGTGGGGCAAGAGCTGGGACCAGGTTACCCTTGGTGGCAGCCTTAACCCAATCCTCTATGTCCCAGGTTAGAGAAGCCACCAGGCAAGATACAGGAAGAATGTCAGTCGGACCAGCAACAGACTCCTCTGTCTTCTGGAACTGGCGAGACAGTGCATCAGGCTTAATGTTCTGGGACCCTGAATGGTCCCCTCGCTGAGCCGTCACCTTATCGTGGTGGAGGGGCTTGTGTGTCCCGAAGATCCTAGCAGCTATGTTGTCTGGGGTTTTATGCCCCTGGTAGGGTCTCCCATGGCAAACAGGTGTCTAGGGGAGGGACCAGACCAAGTACGGCTCACAAGACCCCTATGATGTACACAAACTCGGGCAGAAATGTTCCCTTGCCCGGACGCGGGTTACCGGGACCCCCCCTCTGGAGCCAGGCCTGGAGGCGGGGTACAAGAGCGAGCATCTGGTGGCCGGGCCTTTACCCATGGGGCCCGGTCGGGCTCAGCCTGAAAGGGTTACATGGGCCCCACCTCCCGTGGGCTCACCATCTGCGGGAGGAGGTGCAATGTGAGCTGGGCGGCAGCAAGGGGCGGGGACCCTGGCGGTCCGATCCCCGGCTGCAGAAGCTGGCTCTAGGGACGTGGAATGTCACCTCTCTGGTGGGGAAGGAGCCTGAGCTTGTGCGCAAGGTTGAGCGGTTCCGGCTAGATATAGTTGGACTCACTTCAACGCATGGCTTGGGCTCTGGAACCAGTACCCTCGAGAGGGGCTGGACTTTCTTCCACTCTGGAGTTGCTCATGGTGAGAGGCGCCGAGCAGGTGTGGGCATTCTCATCAGCCCCCAGCTTGGTGCCTGCACGTTGGGGTTTACCCCGGTGGATGAAAGGGTAGTTTCCGTCCGCCTCCAGGTGGGGGGACGGGTCCTGACTGTTGTCTGTGCTTATGCATGTGGAGTACCCACCCTTTCTGGAGTCCTTGGAGGGAGTGCTGGAGGGTGCTCCTTCTGGGGACTTCATTGTTCTGCTGGGGGACTTCAATGGTCACGTGGGCAATGACAGTGAGACCTGGAGAGGAGTGATTGGGAGGCATGCCCCCCCCCCCCCTAAACCCAAATGGTGTTTTGTTATTGGACTTCTGTCAATATCATGGATTGTCCATGACATTGACGAACGAACACCATGTTCCAACATAAGAGTGTCCATATGTACACCTGGCATCAGGATTCCCTGGGCCGCAGTTCGATGATCGATTTTGTAGTCGTATCGTCCTGTCGCCCAAAGCCGGCTGGGATAGGCTCCAGCTTCCCCGCGACCCTGAATTGGAATAAGCGGTTCGGAAAATGAATGAATGAATGAATGAATATCGTCAGACCTGTGGCCACATGCCTTGGACACTCGGGTGAAGAGGGGGGCGGAGTTGTCAGCTGATCACCACCTGCTGGTGAGTTATCTCAAATGGTGGGGGAGGAAACCGGTCACATCTGGCAGGCCCAAACGTGTTGTGAGGGTCTGCTGGGAACGTCTGGCTGATTCCCCCGTCACAGCGAGCTTCAACTCCCACCTTCAGCAGAGCTTCGAACATGTCCCAGTGAGGCAGGGAACATTGATTCCGAATGGGCTGTGTTCTGTGTCTCTATTGTTGAGGCGGCCAGCCGGAGCTGTGGCTGTAAGGTCGTTGGTGCCTATTGTGGCGGTAATCACATCACTTGTTGGGATGGCATCCCTCACTGCTGGTGCAGTGAGGTCAAGCTCACTGCCGTCAAGCTGAAGAAGAAGTCCTATCGGGCTTTCTTGGCCTGTGGGACTCTGGAGGCAGCTGATGGGTACCGACAGGCAAAGCGGCATGCGGCTTCGGCTGTTGCTGAGGCAAAAACTCGGGCATGGGAGGAGTTTGGCGAGGCCATGGAGAAAGACTTCCGGACGGCTTCGAGGAGATTCTGGTCCACCATCTGGCGGCTCAGGAGGGGGAAACAGTGCTCCATCAAAACTGTGTACAGTGGAAGTGGAGAGCTGCTGACCTCAACTCGGGACGTTGTGGGTCGGTGGAAGGAATACTTCGAAGACCTCCTCAATCCTACCAACACGTCTTCCGATGAGGAAGCAGAGCTGGTGGACTCAGGGGTGGACTCTCCTATCTCTGGGGCTGAAGTCACTGAGGTGGTCAAAAAGCTCCTTGGCAGCAAGGCCCCAGGGATGGATGAGATCCGCCCGGAGTTCCTTATGGCTCTGGATGCTGTGGGGCTGTCCTGGCTGACACGCCTTTGCAGCATTGCGTGGACATCGGGAGCAGTACCGCTGGATTGGCAGACTGGGGTGGTGGTCCCCCTTTTTAAGAAGGGGGACCTGCGGGTGTGTTTCAGTTACAGGGGAATCACACTCCTCAGCCTCCCTGGTAAGGTCTATTCAGGGGTCCTGGAGAGGAGGGTCCGCCGGATAGTCGAATCCCGGATTGAGGAGGAGCAGTGCGGTTTTCGTCCTGGTCGTGGAACAGTGGACCAGCTCTATACCCTCTTTGGGGTCCTGGAGGGGGCATGGGAGTTTGCCCAACCAGTCTACATGTGCTTTGTGGATCTGGAGAAGGCATTCGACGGTGTCCCCTGGGGGCTCCTGTGGGGGGTACTCCGGGAGTAAGGGGTACCAGACCTCCTTGTACGAGCTGTCCGGTCCCTGTACGACAGGTGTCAGAACTTGGTCCGTATTGCCGGTAAGTCGGATTCGTTTCTGGTGACGGTTGGACTCCGCCAAGGCTGCCCTTTATCACCGATTCTGTTCATAACTTATATGGACAGAATCTCTAGGCGCAGCCGAGGTGTTGAGGGGATCTGACTTGGTGGCCTCAGGATTGGGTCCCTGCTTTTTGCGGATGACGTGGTCCTTTTGGCTTCATCTGGTCGTGATCTCCAGCTCTCGCTTGAGCGATTCAAGGCCGAGTGTGAAGCGGCTGGGAGGAGAATCAGCACCTCCAAATCTGAGACCATGGTCCTCAGCCGGAATAGGGTGGCTTGCCCTCTCCGGGTCGGGAGTCAGGTCCTGCCTCAAGTGGAGGAGTTTAAATATCTCGGGGTGCACGAGTGAGGGAAGGATGGAGCGCGAGATCAACAGACGGATCGGTGCGGCGTCTGCAGTAATGCGGACTCTGCGCCGGTCTGTCATGGTGAGGAAGGAGCTGAGCCAGCTGAGCTCTCGATTTACCAGTCGATCTACGTTCCTACCCTCACCTATGGTCATGAGCTGTGGGTCGTGACCGAAAGAACGAGATCTCGTGTACAGGCGGCTGAAATGGGTTTCCTCCGGCTCACCCTTAGAGATAGGGTGAGGAGCTTGGTCATCCGGGAGGGGCTCAGAGTAGAGCCGCTGCTCCTCCGCATCAAGAGGAACCAGTTGAGGTGGCTTGGACGTCTGGTTAGGATGCCTCCTGACAGGGGCGTCTCATGGGAAGAGGGGGGTGGGGGAGTTGGGACTTTAGGAAGATTTTAAGGGCACATGACTTGATAGGGGCCCAAGAAGATGTGCAAACTCAAAGAACATTATCAACCCTTCATAAAAAAATTATAAATATTTTTTCAAAGGCTATAAGAAAATATGGCAGTAAGATAAACAGATAAACAAAAAATGGATATCGATGTTAACTAAACACATGAAAGTGCACCCTTGATCGGGACCGATCTGACCAACCATCTGTGACAGTGATGTGTTATTCTAGCACTACTCAGCAACAAAACAAACCGCAAAGAAGAAAACACCACCAAGGAGCAAATGTGGAGAACGAGCAGGCCATTGTGTTCTCAGCCTGCATAACAGGTTTATTCATCATGAAGGATCCCTTCAGGCGGATAACACAGATGTTGGAAGAGATATCATGTCATATCGTTTTGTTTTCATTGAGTGTTTTTCTGTCTCTATCGTTGTTGTGTTACATTTTAGTTTGTTTCTTCACTGGCCAAAACTCCAGGCCGGATGTTTAGTTGGAGAAAGTGGATACAGCTTGGAAGTGGAATTCCATAAAATCAAAGGCCTGCAAAGTACAGATAATAAAGGAGAAAACGTGGCTGTAAACACATCTTCCAAAGATAAAGCCCACAAACTTTTGGATTCTACTGTTCCCATTCTGCAACTGAAGGGCTGCATCCTTGCTGACTGTCAAACTTTTCCAGGCTCCAGCAGAAAGTAGTTATTTTTCCATAGACTCAACTATATGCAACCAGACAGAGAAATAAAACCCTTTTTCAACATCTGTGTCTGTTAACAACACATGTTTCAAGGTGAAAAGCAGCTCAACCTCTGATAATAAACAGATGCCTCACCAGGAACTTAGTGTAACACTCAACAAAATGAAGTGGTAACTCATGTGTGATGAACATCCGTCTGTCCTCCGTCACCAGCCATCCTCCTGAGACATCTACAAGTTCCTGTTGCTTAGTAATAGTCTCCAGTGCAATGATTAAGGTGAGCTTCAAAGCACCTGACATGCTCATTACACACTGCTGGCTGCATAATGAATCCCAGAGAGGAAGATGATTATCAACAGCATTCTTTATAATCAGCGCTGTGGTGAAAATCAAAGTCAGTATTCACGGTTTCTCTACCTGACCCTGCAGCAGCAGAACATGTCATCTGGCTTATTTGAGGTCTGGTCAGTGAGGAATTGAATGATAATAAGCTGCTGACCTTTTTGGACAGCCAGTGTCTCAACATGATGTAACAAGCAACCAGCAAGCTCATTTCCACAGCTTTCATGTCTCACGGTTCACACAGAATAACTGTGTTTGATGTGTCTCAGGGTGACATTAAAGATGATACTTTGTGGAAAAATGTAAAGAAAAAACAGAAAAAATGCAAATGTTTCCATGAAAAACCCTTAAATTTCATTCTTACATATAAAACAAGCCAGGCATGTTGAAAACTTTGCAACAACACATTCATTATCATCAGACTTGAAGATATAACTTATACATGCATAGAGGTGTACAAGACCAACTGTGCTTGGTCTGGTACTAGCAGAGGTCTTGCATCTGTACTGCCTGCAAAAATGTTGCACAAAAATTATCTGGCTGATGGATGGATGGATGGATGGATAAGTGGGTGGGTGAATGGATGTGTGGATGGGTGGATGGATGATTGATGGATGGATGGATGGAAGATGGATGATGGATGGGTGGATGGATGGATAGATGATGGGTGGGTGGGTGGATGGATGATGGATGGATGGATGGATGAGTGGGTGGATGGTTGTGTGAATGGATGGATGGGTGGGTTGGTGGGTGGATGGATGGGTGGATGGATGGCGAGACAGTGCATCAGTCAACACCATAACAGTGTTGCATCATTAACATGTATGTCTCCTGTCTCAGCAGGTCTCCCTGGCCGGGAGTAGCAGTTCCTGTTGTCTGTTGTCTTTCTGTCCTCTTCCCCCCACACAGCAGAGGCAGATGGCTGTCTGTCCTGAGCCGGGTTCTGCCGGAGGTTTCCTTCCTGTTAAAAGGGAGTTTTTTCCTTCCCACTGTTGCCAGTGTGCTTGCTCAGGATGGGAGATTGAGTTGGACTCAACTCAATCTGTTGGTTTCCTTATATAGGCTGTTATGAATTGGCCTTCATTATGTTTTCCCCTCTGTGTGTAAAGCTTCTTGAGATGGCATTGCCGTGATTTGACGCTATATAAATAAAGTTGAATTGAATTGAATTGGATAGATTGATGGATGGTGGGTGAGTGGATGGATGGATGGATTCATGGATTGATGGATGTACTGGATGGGTGGGTGTACTGGATGGATGGATGGATGGATGGATGGATGGATGGAAGATGGATGAGTGGGTGGATGGATGAATGATGGATAGATTGATGGATGTGTGGATGGATGGATGGGTAGATGGATGGATATGTGAATGGATGGATGAGTGGTTTGGTGGGTGGATGGATGGGTGATGGGTGGATGGATGGATGGATGGATGGGTGGGTGGATGGATAGGTGGGTGGATGGATGGATGGAAGATGGAGGATGGATGAGTCGGTGGATGGATGATGGATGGATGAGTGGGTGGATGGATGGGTGCATGGATGGATGGATGGATGGGTGGGTTGGTGGGTGGATGGATGATGGATGGATGGATGGGATGGATGGATGGATGAGTGAATGGATAGATAGATGGATGGATATGTGCATGGATGGATGGATGGATGGATGGGTGGGTGGATGGATGATAGATGGATGAATGAGTGGGTGCATGGATGGATGGATGGATGGATGGATGGGTGGGTGGGTGGATGGGTGGATTGATGGATGGATGGAAGATGGAGGATGGATGAGTGGGTGGATGGATGATGGGTGGATGAATGGATGGATAGATTGATGGATGGTGGGTGGATGGATAGATTGATGGATGGTGGGTGGGTGGATGGATTGATGGATGGATGGATGGATGGGTGGGTGTACTGGATGGATGGATGGATTGATGGATGGATGGATGGGTGGGTGGATGGGTGGATGGATGGATGGATGGGTGGGTGGATTGATGGATACTAGCAGTACATCTGAATGAGTTTCAGTCTGTGGGATGATGAGGAAGAATGAATGGATGTTCTAATTTATCCAAAGAACAGAGTACATTCAAAGATTTTGCTGATGACCAAAAGGGGGAAATAAGTAATTACAGATGGAAAAAAAATTTCAAAGAATTCAAGCTTTCTAGTCTACGATATAAAGATCTAGACCACATTGAGTGGATCTAGGACCTCGGAGAACCTGTCAAGTCTCAGGTCAGTGATCTTGCTTTAAAACAGTAAAACACATTTAAATTTGATTTGATATTTATTGTGATGAAAGAATGTTCCATGGCCAACATACAAAATTAAGTGTGTTTGTCACCCAGAAAGTAAATAGAATTTGTATAATAGCATGTGTACTTTAACTCGGTAACCAATGCATGTCAGTGTATCAGACTTGTAATTTGCATAGTAAATTCAAACAGATGTCAATGGAAACCACATGACCATCAGCATTATCAACATAAAACTAAAAAAACTAAAAGAAAAAAACTGTACCCTAAATACATTCATTTATTTTCTGAACTGCTTAATCCAATTCAAGGTGGCGGGGAAGCTGGAGCCTGTCCCAGCTGGCTTTGGGCGACAGGCAGGGTACACGCTGGACAGCTCGCTACTCCACTGCAGGGCCACACAGAGATGAACAACCACTCACGCTCAAGGGCAATTTAGAGTAACCAATTAACCTAACATCATGTCTTTGGACGGTGGGAGGAAGCTGGAGTACCTGGGGAGAACAGGCAAACTCCACACAGAAAGGCCACTGACCAAACCCCTCCCAGCCAAGGATTGAACCAGTGACCTTCTTTCTGCGAGGCAAGTGCTAACCACTGTGCCACCATCCACCCTAAATACACTGGTGGCAAATGGTTTTAATCAGAATTAGCAGAAGTAAGGACTTCATGTTTTCTGGTAGTTTATTCCAGATATAAGGAGCTCAATGTTTTTTTGGAACTTAAAGGATAAAAAAAATTGTAAAAGTACATTACAATAGGCAAGACCGCTGAAAACAGATGATTTTTTTTTTTTTTTATCATATTGTGCTATTGGCCCCCTTGTTCGAGGGATATACTCCAGGTGGTCAAAAGCTGATCTAGTTCCCTCTTTCAAGTTCTAATTTAGCTCAGCATCCAAAATGATACCAAGACATCAAGACTGATCTATCGGCTTTAACATTGCTGACGGAGTCTAGACACTAATTTTTGTTGGGAACTCTATAGCTGTGTCCCAACATCGTCTGCACACACCGAAGTGCGCTTGCTGTCAGTAAAATGAGACGTAATGGTTTGGAATGGTGTGTAACGTTGGCCCCTAATGGTTAGCCTGGCAAGCAGAACTCTCGCTGTGCCAGCGTAAAGTCTGGGGACTCACATAGACGATTTCTAGGGCGGGACAAACAAGCGCAGAGTAAACCAATCAGAAAAATGGCGGGCGTGACGTCTTAAAGTGTTCTGAAGAGCAAACGCAACGGAAGAAAATAATACTGCACGGCGTGCAGTACAGAAGACATAAATGACCTGCTGTAAAACCCTGAGGCTACATGGCGTTACTGGCAACTGGGTGTTGCTTCTTGTACCTAATCGTACGGCAAAAAGAAACAAACATTCTCCCGCTGAGGCCGTACTCCCGCTGCGCCCGTACTCCTACTGCGGTCATTGTCCGTGGCGTCGGTGGAGCGGTGTTTCCCCTCTTATCCCCCCCTGTTGATAGTCCAGCGTGTTGCGCTCTCCGTTCTGGAATCCTGTCCATTCCTTTAATCCTAAATGCCGAGGCTGCTGAGGGACGTCCTATGATGCACTGGGGTCCTCTGCTCTTTTTACTCTGTGTTGATGTTCCCTGGATTAGGGTTACACAGCCTGTCGACCCCCTGTGAACGGGGTGCCATGTGTGCACGTCATGCTTAAGGTGGCAGTCCCTCAAACAATAATCTCAAATCTATATTTTAAAAAAATCAAGAACAAACCAGAGTAGAACATTAAAAGTTTTTAATTTTGTTGAATTTTTTTCGGAATCTCATTCTCTGCAATAAGTCTTTTACTTTTCTGCCCAAAAAATCTAAAAAAAAAGTCGTCTTCTCATGGGCTGATATCACCCAATTCCTCTTTGTCTCCATTAACATGGTGCAACGGTGAGGGATTAGGACTCGTGCCAATGTGGAGAATGAGCTACGATGCTGGAGCTTCCTGACAGGGTCCGCACACACAGGCCATTTTCCCTCCGTCTGATTGGATCTACACATCCAGTGCTCATGTGTGATGGAGCAACGCTCACACACCTAAAACAGCAACAATCCCCTGTAGACAGAACATTTAGATGTTATATACTCCTGTATTTATTGTTAATTAGTTATTAAGTATCCGATCTCACCATATAAACCACTACAGGTATCCAACAGAGCTTCACTTCCTGAAAGTTTTACTGCTGCAGCAGCTCAGCCAGCGAGGGGGAGAAACCTGACACCCTACAATCAGTCTGCTTGTCAGCTCGTTTGCATACTAAACACTGTTTGGTTGTTCACTGGGAGGGGGTCCTGCAATGCAATGCTGAACAACCGGCATGTAGCTCTGTGCAGGGGGGGGGTTTAAGGAGTTTTGGCGGATTTGAGCGAGGGGACAAGGTGTTTGTCTGAGGGGGCGTTGCCCCCTCTCGCCCCTGCCTAAAGCCGGCCTCGGTCTGCTGTCTCCGTGTGAGTCTGAGAATATGTATGCATCACCATGTTTGCACTTCCATTTTAAGCACTGTTGTCAGATTGTCTGCTTCAATGCCTTGCCATGGTTACACGTTGCCATGGTAACAACTATGCCCACATATTTGCAACATGTTAAGTTTCACCTGCTGTTTTTATTAAAGCTGTATTGTGTAGGTTTTTTTTGGCTTTTGTTCTTGCCAAGTTTTCTTTTTTATTCTGAAGGACAGTGTGCTGAGTGCCGAAGGCCTCTTTCATCACCGCTTCATCAGCACATTCTTCCATCTGAAAGACAGAAACATGAAGACATTCATAGGCTACTTAATGGCTGTAACACCCCAGTTTTGGACACCAACACAATGACACACGTAAAAGAGTTTACCAAGGTAAGAAATGTCTCCTCTTTATTACATTCAATAGTACAGTACACTGAAATTGCACATTTTCACCAGATGTAGCAGCATTCTTACTGGCAGACACACTAATTCATAGGCACAATAAAAACATTTAGAAACAGACACATTTCAGATGCACCTTGACCACTTTCTCACTACAATCCCACCACTGGAGCAGTTTGTTTACATGCTGCTAGACACAACTAGAAGTCCACAAAGCTAACCCAGAAAAGGCGAGGTCAGGTCAAGCCAACCGGTTCAAACAAAGCACGTCACCCGTTGATCTTCTCACACAGTATGTGCCATTCAGTGCATTTTAGGAATTATACATGCTGAAGACCTTGTTAGGAATCTCTTCTGTTCTCATGAGCTTTAACCCTTAAAACTCCCCAAGTACCAGCATTTCTATCAGGAATGGTAGTGTGTAACTCTGGGGGGTAAGCTGTGATGGTCATGTGACCCTCCAGCAGGTCTACGGAGGTTTTCCAGCGTTTCTATCCGTCCAGGAGGTTTACAATCCAGACAAAATGTAGTGTTTATTCAGAGACTCTAAATGGTAAATCCACCATTATTTATCACATCTTCATCACCATCACTACCATGTTGCTAAGAGACCTCTATTTTCACCTGGACATGATGATGAAGACACTTCCTGTCAGACTTTCCACCAATCAGAGAGCTTAAACTGACGGTAACGTCCAATCAGGAGCAGCCAAAGATCAACAAGTGATGAGAAAAGCAGGAAAATAATGATCCTCTATGGCTGGAATAAAGCCAAGAAGACGTTTGGGATGCAGCTGAGGTGGAGGTGCTGCAGTGAGGACAGCAGGTGGATAGTAGGGGTGGAAAATTGAATCGAAAAATCGGAAATTGAGATTTTTTTTCTTCACAATTTTAAAATCTATTTTTTTTGTTAAAAAAATCTTTTTTTTTTTCTTCAAATAAATAAAACGAAATTTTTGTCACTTTTATTGTTTTTTATTGATCTTTTTACATGTCTTCTTGGGTATTCTAGCAGCAGAATGATTAGTGTTGTGTTGTTTTTCCCTCATTGAAATGAAGAAAAATGACGAGCAAAAAAAAAGTTTTATACATTTTTTTTTGTTTTTAATCTCCAAATATCAGCAATATCGGAGAAATGTGAGAATCGCAATTTAAATCGAATCGGCACCCAAAAAAATCGGAATCGAATTGAATCGAATCGGGACAAAAGTAGCAGGAAGACGTGTGGAAACGAGGAAACAGTGTGTGTGTTTCCAGAATGATGTGCAGATGAGAAAAGGCTTGGTCACTGCTGATCTATGTGTGTTATTTCTACAAACTTCTGTTTTCTTCTGGTTGCTCTTTATGCTGCTGAAACGTCACGTCTCCGTGGAAACGTCATTAGGATGAAGACTTCGGCCTCTACAGAATGTTTTACGTTGAAAATAAACGGGTGGAGTAAAACAGCTTTCTCGGACTTGGAGTTTTAAGGGTTAAATGTAATTTCTGACTAAGTCTCCACTTTCAGGAACATTCGAACCACAAAAATATGACTTTGCATCTGGAGTTCAGACACCAGCAGCTGCTTCAGTGTCAGAAAGAGAATCTTCAGCAGCTATAAAGGCTTCCAGTGTGTTTCACGACACAAACTCAAGTTTCAGGACTCATATCAGCCAAACATCAGCTGGGACCTAAAAGGACTTAGCAGATACAAAGAGTAGCACAGCTCACACATGAAGGTAAAATGTGTCCTGTTACATCCTATCATCAACCTGATTAGTATCATCCTCATCATCAGCTGCATGTCTGAGAGCGCAGACCGCTAAGAGACGAGTCTTCAGAGCAACCTCCATGTCAGGTCGCTCCTTCTGCTTCTGAGACGTGAGGAGAGAGAAAAGTGGCTGCCAGCTGCAGCTCCTGAGCACAACACAAGTCCATGCAGCAAGTTTCTCCTTCAAACCAGGAGAAGAGAATAAATAAGAGCCGCTAGACCAGCACAAAACAGAAAAATAAAAACAGCAGAACATCCAGGCTGGTTCCTGCTGAACCCCCTGAACGCGATCAGACGGACAACGCTGCACTGCAACACTGTAGAGGTTCAGTTCCAGTGCCTGGAAATGCTAGAAAAGATCCCGTCACAGTGCCCCGCACCGGGAGCGGCACCTTATCCAAACCCCACCACCCGGAGAGGACTCTGGCATCCAGAACAAACCACTGCTGCGTAAACCCATCCAGACATATTTCATTCCCAGTAGAGGACAAACTGCACGGTGGCATAGTGGTCAGCGGCCTCACTGCAAGAAGATCACTGGCTCGAGTCTCGGCTGGGGGGGTCTGTCTAGTTTGCACGTTCTCCCCGTGTATGGTGGGTTCTCTCCGGGTTCTCCGGCTTCCTCCCGCTCCTTGTCCTGAGCAGTGTGTGTGTGTGTGTGTGTGTGTGTGTGTGTGTGTGTGTGTGTCGGTGACGGACCTGGACTGAGTGATGAATGTGAGGAACCTAATGATGGCAGAAACGCCTGCAACAGAAGAGCCGGTAAACAAAGAGCATTTCTGAGACTCAGAAGATCCACCGTCTACAATGTAGAGTCTCCTCAGAAGATCCTGGAGGAGTCTCTGTATGCTGGGACAAGGCGGGTGATCTTCTGCATTATAACATGATTCTACTGGAAACCAGTGCATGGACTCAGGAAGCTTCCAGAAACCAGTGTGAACCCAGTTCAGGCTGAAATCCACACATGCAGGTTAAAGCTCCATCATATGTGAAGAGGATCCAGAAACACGCCGTCTTCTCTGGACCAAAGCTCATTTAAAATGTTCTGAGTGGAAACCTGGATGAAGATGTGGAATAGTTTGTGGACAGCATGGACGGCGTGTCCTGCAGACTAAAGAGGAGAGGGAGCATCCAGCTTGTTATCAGCCTGCATCTCTGATGGGATGGGGTTGCATTAGTGCTGATGGCGTGGGCAGCTTCCACATCTGGGAAGCTCCATCAATGCTGAAACATCTGCTCCCATCCAGACAACGTCTCTTTCAGGGAAGACCTTCCACCATGCTGGACCACATCCTGATGGTGGAACAGGAGAACTGGTCCAGCAGGACCACATCCTGATGGTGGAACAGGAGAACTGGTCCAGCCGGACCATGCTGAACCACATCCTGCATCACAGCAGCTCCTATTTTCAATCTAACGTCTCGGTTTCATCAGCTGATGTGGCCTTAGCCTCTACTGGGGATAAAAAGGTCCTGATGAGGTCTACACCAGCACATCCTGCTTTTATTTACATTTTAAACAGGGTCACAACTCTTCAGGAGTTGTGCTTGTTTTTAACTTTGGGTTTTTTTCTGCTTTTTTGGAGACAAACTCTTTAAAATCCTCACGTAATATTTGGTGCTGACAGCGGAGGAGCTTGTACCATGGAGGGTAATCCTCCTGTCTGGCAGGTTCCCTGCAGCTGCAACCCTCTCCAGCTCAGACTCCACCCACTTCATGCAGCGCTACTTCCAGTCTGAGTGCTTCTGGAGAGAAAACTAAAACAGGAGAGTAGAAACACGCCTGCTACTGCAGGTTACATGGCGTCACCATGCGCCTTTAACAGTGGATTATTCCCTCTAAACCACAGAGCGATGCTCTCCACATACATACACGGCGCTCGGCTGGATGCGCCTCTTGGTGTTGCCTGGCAGCTGAGGAAGAAACTTGAAGTATTTGGGCATCAAATCGAGGCAAGCGTCACGAAACTTCTTGATCCTCCAGTAGTAAATGAGAGGATTGAGGGCTGACTTGAGGTAGCACAACCACAGGAGCCAGGTGCTGATCTGAAAGAAGCTGTCTTTGTGGTAGAAGCCGTCGCTGAAGGTCGTCACCAGGCTGTAGGCCGTGAAGGGAGCCCAGCACACTGTAAACACAGAGAAGAGGATGAGGATGGTGGTGAAGGCACGCGTCTTGAAGCTCATGTCTATGTTCATCTGGAAGGGCCGGTGGAGGCTGAGCAGGCCCAGCTTGCCGGCCTGGCTCAGACACACGCTGTCCGGGTGGCTGTGGATGCGGACGGCGTTGTGCCGGATGGTGTTCAGGATCCCCATGAAGGTGTACAGCATCACCAGGAACGGCATGAAGAAGAAGACCAGCAGCAGGATCAGAACGTACGCGTGGAAACCGGCCTCGGTGCTGTAACCGAACACGCACTGGGGGGCCCTGGGGGGGGTCTGAAGGAGAGGGGAGCCAACGGCCAGGGGGAAGGCGATGATGAAGGATATGGCCCAGGTGACTCCGATCAGCACCTTGGCTCGGTGCGGGCTGAGCTTGTCCTGTTTCTGGACGATGATGAGGAAGCGGTCGATGCTGATTATAAGCAGCACGGCGACCCCCTCCATCACAAAGAACCAAAAGAACATGGCAGACACCCGGCAGAAAACATCCCCGAAGATCCAGCTGGTGGTCACCACGGTAACCAGAGCAAAAGGCATGTTGAGGACGGCCAGCATCATGTCTGCGAACGCCAGGCTCGCCAGCAGGATGTTGATGGCCGAGCGCATGGCCGACCGCTGGTACACCATCAGGCACACCACCACGTTCCCCGCCAGCGCCACCAGCATGATGACCGCCATCGCCACGCTGAAGAAGATCTGCAGAGGCACGCCCACACCTCGGATGATCTCCGGGACGGGAGCCGTCGGGGTGAGCAGCTCCGGTGGCGACCTGGAGCCCAGAGAGATGTTTGACACGTCCTCCATCAGGAGCCTGGTGGGAAGGTTCAGCGCCGCGACCCAGGCGTCAGCGTGTCCTGCCTCTGGAGGGGGGGGGCGTTCATCGTCTCTGGACAGGTCAGCCTAAGGACGGCCCATGGAGGGAGACGTCGTCCCTTCAGTGGAGCACACGGCCGTGCTCACGCAGGTGGAGTCCTAGAACAACAACAACAAACGTGAAGATGAAGTGAAACCAAAGAAATCTGCCATCATGGAGGAAAGGTTTCCATCTGCGGTCTGTAAAACACCCGAGTCCGTTCATATAGTCTCATGTACGTCTAAAATAACTTCCAGATGTGGAAAAGTGACACAGATCATTACATACTCCCATTGATACATTTTGACATTGATCAAACATCACAGATCCAGAAGATAGATTTCTAATAGTTAATTTATTTATTCACATTGTTATTATTTATGGTCCAACTGTCAATGACTCTTCCTTTAGTCAGTCCCTCTTCCCCTCACTCTGCGCTCACTCAGATAACACAATGTTGACACAGCGTTGACTGAAGATAATATTGTTAATGCAAACAAAAATTTTCTGTACACATTTCAATCACTATATGATAAATATATATAAATCGATATCCAGAGAGAAAGAAACAGTCTGACACACCATGGATCACTACAGGACTGCAACAGGCCTGTAAAAGAAAAAAACCGCTGCAGGTAATTTAGAAAATACAGAACAGAAGAAATGGAAAATAAATATAAGAAATATAAAATAAACAAGAAAACTACAGCAAATTATTTGATAGGAATAAATATGACACGAAAGGTATTTGGAATATATCAAATAAAGTCATAAGGAAAAGTCCTGGATAGATAAATTTTCCAAAATATTTTAATGACAATGGAAAAATCGTACCATGCCTCCCCATCACTCCCCTCCAGGTCTCACTGTCATTGCCCACGTGAGCATTGAAGTCCCCCAGCAGAACAATGGAGTCCCCAGAAGGAGCACCCTCCAGCACTCCCTCCAAGGACTCCAGAAAGGGTGGGTACTCTGAACTGCTGTTCGGTGCATAAGCACAGACAACAGTCAGGACCCGTCCCCCCACCCGGAGGCGGAGGGAAACTACCCTTTCATCCACCACGTGCAGGCACCAAGCTGGGGGCTGATGAGAATGCCCACACCTGCTCGGCGCCTCTCACCATGAGTAACTGCAGAGTGGAAGAAGGTCCAGTCCCTCACGAGGGTACTGGTTCCAGAGCCCAAGCCATGCGTCGAGGTGAGTCCAACTGTATCTTGTCAGAACCGCTCAACCTCGCGCACAAGCTCAGGCTCCTTCCCCACCAGAGAGGTGACGTTCCACGTCCCTAGAGCCAGCTTCTGCAGCCGGGGATCGGACCGGCAGGGTCCCCGCCCCTTGCCGCCACACCCGACCCCTACAGTTCCTCCTGCAGATGGTGACCCCACGGGAGGACAATGGAAAAATGATTAATGATATGAATGAGGTGGTTATTAATTTTAATGACTACTTTGTAAGTACTGGGCCAAAGCTGGCAGATAAAATAAAGTCATTCATTCATTCATTCATTTTCTAAACCGCTTAATCCAATTCAGGGTTGCGGGGAAGCTGGAGCCTATCCCAGCTGGCTTTGGGCGAAAGGCAGGGTACACCCTGGCCAGCTCGCCAGTCCATCGCAGCATAAAATAAATGATCATGGATTATTTGACAATGAATCACTAGTAAGTAGAAATCTTAATCCAATGCATCTCACGGCAGTGGAAGAGAAATAAATTATAGAAATTATTAATTAATGTAAAATCAAAACTTCAACAATGGTTTAGATATGACAATAATAAAAAATGTAAGAGGCAGTCATTCAGCCAATGACAGATATCTGCAACTTATCATTCCAAACTGGTAAATTTCCTGAACAAATCTGGAGACAGACAGTTTACTAATCATAGGACAGTTACATTATTACCGCAGTTCTCCAAAAGTTTGGAAAAACTTTTTGTTCATAGATTGGACAATTTCATAGACATAACCTGCTGTCAGAAAGTCAATATGGATTCAGAAAACTGAGATCCATGTCACTGGCAGTCCTAGAATTAGTAGAAGGAATCACTCCATACAATTAATCATGAAATATTCTGTAAGAAATTAGACTATTATGGGTTCAGAGGAGTGGTTTTGCAATGGATGAGAAGTTTTTTGAGCATGACGCAACAATTTGTAAAGATAAATGACTTTCAGTCTTCATGCTTGGACATTGTGGTGTTCCCCAGGGGTCGGTATTGGGACTGAAACTCTACTTTATATATAAATGATGTGTATAAAGTATCTTAAAAGCAACAATTTGTTTTGTTTGCAGATGGTACAAATATTTTCTGTTCAGGTGAGAACTTACAACATCTCATGGAAGATATCACCTCAGAATTAGATAAGCTGAAAATTTGGTTTGACGTAAATAAACAGTCTTTAAATTTGGAAGAAAAAAAAAACCTAAATTTATCTTTAGGTTTTTAGGTCACGAACAGTGACGCAGTATTTGCGTCACTGTTCGTATATCGAACAGTGACGCAAATATTGTCATAGATGGTGTAAATGTAGACAGAGTTGAGGAAATGAAGTTCCTGGAGGTGATAATCGATCACAAGATCAGCTGGAAAACACACATACAACATGTTCAAGCTAAGTTAAATAAAAGTATTTCGGTTATTATTTTTAACGTTAATCTGTGATCCAATGTGTGAGTGACAGTGGGTGTTTATTATTAATTTGCTGTGTCCTAGACATTTATTATACGGTCAGGCAGAGAAAACCGTAATATGACAATAATATTTGTCTAATAACAGATAACCATCAGCCTCAGGATACGCTTACTGGAGTAAGTTCTCGTCAGAGGGAACAAATCACTTCTCAAAGATTGATCAAGCTACCACGACTTCTTAAAATATAACATACTTTATTAAAACCACACTGGTTAAAATCAACAGGCACAAATGAAATTAATCACATAAACCAGAAATACCGACAGCAAGTATCAAATGATGAATTAGCCAAGATGAGAGAGAATAAGAAAAGCTTTAGCCGAGCCAACAGCAAAAATGTAAAATAAAATTTTTAAAAGTAAAGTTATGTAAGCAGTTTACATAACTTGAACAGCTTGGAAGGTTGGAAAGATGGCGAGTCTAATGAAGTTAACTCCTTCATATCAGGGTAGACTATCAGGCGGATACCACATGGGATGGATTTAAAAGGGCAGCTTCTGCTTACTAAGACACCAGCTTGTGATTGGAGAGAGGAATAATGGATCAGCCTTACTTCAACGCCCGGTGGTCGAGAACCAAAGCCGCTTGGAGCCAGTAGACAAGAATCCAGTGGTCGGCCTGTGATAATTGTCCACAGGGGCTTCCGCAGAACTCAGGAGCTCCCTGTAACCGTCTGGTTCGGCGTCTGAAGCTGGACCCAACTCCGATAAGAATTCACGGGTAGCGGGTGCTGGAAAAGTCCTGGGATCGTTGGAAAAGTAATATGCAGGTCATCCATATGTTATCGATCAAAGTCTTGGGGAGGCCAGAGTGCAACTTGATGATGTCTCAGAAGCAAAATTTATTTAACCAGAATTGGATGAGTTTCTGGCGTTAACTGAGTCGAGTAAGCAGACTTACTGTAATAAAAAAATCCACAAACACGGCGCCGGATGGACACAAACAAGACTAAAAGCAAACCAAAATTAAACAAAAGAGAAAAAGTAAAACGAACGACGAAGAAACAAAATGAAGGAGAGAGAAAGAAGCGGAAAACGAAGAGAGAAAGGAATCAAGAGAGAGTATTCCAGGAAAAACCGCAGTTAACTTTGCTGGCACTCTGGGGCGGACTTTAGGTTATCCAATCAGAGCGCAAGAACATGGGGTCTCAAAGTTCGGTCAAAATACAAAGTTCTTAGTGGATTAAACTTAACATTCTTTTCAACCTCGAGACATGTCTGTTAAAATCTATTTATAGATGAGCAAAAGTATAAATGATTCTTATCACAATGAACATTGAAAACTGCTGCTGTCAAAATGGGAAATGGTTTGTTAACAGCTTCAAGACATTTCAAATACATTTCTTCAATGATTTTCACTTTCCACGGACCTGGTGGGTTAAGAAATAAAGAACTTGTTGTGTGGAAATTGAGTCAGAGTCGTGAATAAAAACAGCATATAATAATAAACACTGTATTTAATCAACCTGAAATGCATATCTCAACCTGTTTGAGGGTGTCTGCTAGATGGCGCCATTGCTCCATCCAAGGAATCACAGAAATTAACTAACTTGCTAACTTCTGTGGATTTCACATCTGAAAAATGGTTAAAGTCTTGGATTAATTGAGAAAGGAAGGAGAGTCCATTTACCAAGGTGTGCTGAGGATACATCCAGTATTTTAGAAGGTTTAAGAGTTCTGAGCTTAAGGGTCCCGCTCTGGAATCTGGTCTTTGTGTGCTGTGGATACAAAGGGACCTTCTGGGGTGAAGGACAACAGGCTCTTACCGCAGGGTTCAACTTCAAAAGGGTGCCACAGTCTGTCTGTGTAGACATTTCCTACCAGGAACCAGATAAAACCAGCAGGGTTCCTGGTTTAACGTGGGGGTCTGTCTACGGTATTGAGATGGATCTGAATTTTATGGCTTCCAGGGATCTCTGTTTCAGAGACATGTTGATGGACTTCCTTTGAAGTAGAAAATCCTGAGTTCTTATCTGATTCTGGGGTTAGTTCAGCCTTGGGAGGTTGCTACATGGTCCTTTGTAAAGGCAATTATCTCTTGAATATGAACCCATTACATATATTGTACTGCTCGCTTATTGTGCCATACTTGAACTACTGTGTGGAAATCTGGGGAAACACCTACAAATCCTCCCTCCAATCACTGTGCACACTCAAGAAAAGAGCCATGAGGATGGTGCATAAAGTGAGTTGCCGGGACCATACCAATTAGCTATTCATGAACTCCTGCCTGTTAAAACTTCCAGATCTGGTAGAACAGTTCACAATTCAAAAATAGATTTTTTTTGTTTAAAAAAAAAATCGGTTTTTTTTTTTTTTTTTCAAATAAATAATAATCCATTATAAACAAATTTGTAATTTTTATTGTTTTTATTGGTCTTTTTACTTGTTTTGATCATAACAGCAGAAGATTTGTCTGGCTACTGTATTTTTTTTTCTAATTGAAATCAAGAAAAATGACGAGCAAAACAAAAAAAAGTTTTATACATTTTTTTGTTTTTAATCTACAAAAATCAGCAATATCGAAGAATTTTGAGAATAGCAGTTTCATCGAATTGGCACCCAAAAAATAGGAATCAAATCGAATTGGGACAAAAGCATATCGTCATAGCCCTAGTATTTATGTAGGCACATGAAGAATATAAGTAATTTTGACCTGTCTGAAATAAATAATTATAGGAAAAAAACTATTTTAAGAAGATGACTTCAACATTATACTGGACAAACAGTACCACAGGAAGTCATCCAGTTTGGAAATCATCAGAAACAGTTAAACAATACATGAAGGACTTTGGTCTTTGCGATGCTTGGCATTCTCATCACTCCAGATTAAGAGAATACGCCTTCTTCTCTTCAGTTCACCATTCCTATTCTAGATTAGACTACTTTCGAACCAGCAGCTCACTCATGAGTGACACCTCAGAGATGAAAATCCATCCCATACCCATCAGTGATAATGCACACATATCATTCACCCTTAGAAGTAAGGACAATAGGTGAGGGGGTTGTGGAGGGATGTCTTAGTGGAAATAGAATAGAGAGAGGACAGGAGAGGAGAGGGGAAGAGATCAGGGCTTGGGGGTAGGGGTATTTTGAGTGACAGGGGTGTGGGTGGGTGTAGGTGTCTGGAGGATTGTTTTGGAGGGTGGACTAAATGTGTGTGTGTGGGCCTGTATGTGTTAAAATGACGGTGTGTGTATACCGTGATGATGATAAGTATGTGTGAATGTACTGGTGTGTAACCGAGGGGGGACTGCAGCGTGTCCTCGGGTGGGGATGTCTCCTGTGGGTGTGGGGGTGGTGGGCCTTTGATCTGGGTTCTCCTTTCGCCACCACTCCCCTGAGCTCTGGTTGTTGGGGCAGCTGCCCCTGGCTTGTCCTGGTCCTGAGGGGTCCCGGGAATGAGGGGTATGCAGAGTGCCGCTAGAAGGAAGCCCACCTCCTTCTGGACTAAAATCTCCAGACCCTTCTCCTTCCCTGTTCTCCATCACACACAGGTCAGGAGTTGGGAGGTGGGCACGGTGTGCTGGGTGGTGAGGAAGGACATCAAGGTGGCCTTGATCGCTGCACCCAGTATTGGCTGTTTTAATCACATTTAGTCATCACAACACAAAAACACTGACAACTCATGTACAAGTTTTGGGTGGGGAGCCATGTAGTGTGCAGCGAGTGGGGCTGCTTATCCGGTTCCTCTCCCAACACAGTATGGCTACCTCCCCTCAATTTTAATTGCAATTGACAGACTCTTCACAATCATTCATTAGCAGGGGAGGAGGCAAGGGCGATGCGGTCCTCACACACCCCAATTTCTAGGGCTTTGCCGGGTGGGCACATGGATCAAAACATGGCAGAGACACAGAAAGTCATTGATTAAGGAACCAGAGGAGCCAGACACCAGCTGCTGGTTGATAGTACTATCGCCCATGACTGCAAAACCAGACAGACAAACCTGTGCACGGCCGGGATTGATTACCAGAAAGCCTACAACTCAATGCCTCACACATGGATCCTGGAATGTCTGAAGCTGTACAAGATCATAAGCAGTCTTAGAGCCTTTATTGGAAACTCAATGAGGCTGTGGCAGACCACCCTGGAGGCCAACTTCTGGCCAATCGCACAAGTCTCCATCAAATGTGGCATATACCAAGGAGATGGCCTGTCCCCGCTGCTGTTCTGTATAGGCCTGAACCCCCTCAGCCAACTAATCAACAGGACTGCAAGTACCTGGGCATACCACAAGCAAACGGCAGCCATAAAGAAGCCACAAGGAAAGCTGCCACAGCTGAATACCTGCAATGAGTGAGGCAAATACTGAGAAGTCAGCTCAGTGGCAAGAACAAGATCCGGGCAATTAACGGCTAGACCCTGCCAGTGATCCGATATCCTGCTGGGATAATAAGCTGGCCAAAGGAGGAAGCTCAGACCACAGATGTCAAAACATGGAAGCTGCTCACCATGCATGGAGGGTTTTCCCCCCAAGTCCAGTGTCCAGCAGCTATACACTAAGCGCAAAGAAAGGGGCCGGGGACTGGCGAGCATCAAGGCAACTATCCAAGATGAAACATCCCAGCTCCACCAATACATCAGGAAGAGGGCACCGAGGGATGAAGCACTTAGTGAATGTCTCAGACAATTGAGTCTGGAGGAACACAAGATATAAGAACCATCATGGGAGGAAAAGCCCCTGTATGGGATGTACCACCGGCAGATCACCATAGTGGCCGATCTAAACAAGTCCTATCAATGGCTGGAGAGGGCTGGACTGAAGGACAGCACAGAGGCACTAATCATGGCAGCACAAGAGTCAGTCCTGAGTACCAGAGCGATCGAAGCCCAGATCTACAATACCAGGCAGGATCCCAGATCTACAATACCAGGCAGGATCCCAGATCTACCATACCAGGCAGGATCCCAGATCTACCAGACCAGGCAGGATCCCAGATCTACCAGACCAGGCAGGATCCCAGGTGCAGACTATGCAAAGGAGCCCCTGAAACAATCCAGCACCTCACAGCAGGGTGCAAGATACTGGCAGGCAAAGAATACATGGAGCGCCATAACCAAGTAGCCGGCATAGTGTACAGGAACATCTGTGCAGAATATGGACTGGAGATCCTAAAGTCCCAGTGGGAAACTCCCCCCAAGGTGGTGGAGAATGAGAGGGCTAAGATCCTCTGGGACTTCCAGATCCAGACAGATAAAATGGTGGTGGACAACCAAGTGGACATAGTGATCATGGAGAAGCAGCAGAGGAAAGCCGTATCGATGTATCCATCCCCAATGATGGAAATATCAGGAAAAAGGAGAAACTGGAGAAGTACCAAGGCCTCAAGGAAGACCTGGAGAAGGCCTGGAGGGTGAAAGCAACAGTAGTACCCATAGTGATGGGGGCACTGGGGGCCGTGTCCCCAACACTGGAGAAGGCTTGGAGGGTGCAGTGTGGGGGACGCACACTGTGGGTATCAAAGTATCCATATGTCCCACAGCCTCTTCATATAGCCCCACTCACTAGTGTTAGTTGCATAGTAAATTTCCAACAGTTCCTTATTAGCCCTGATGTTATTTTGGAGCTATGTAAATACCTAGCACCAGTAAATACCTAGCCGCTCTGTGTGTGTGTGTGTATGTATGTGTGTGTGTGTGTGTGTGTAAAGCTCCTCTAGAAAAAGCTAATTTGCTCCGCACAACACAGCTCCCAGACCATCCTTCTGATTGTTTAAAAAAAAAAAAAAAATAGACATGGACATGGAGATGGCGACGGAGACGGATATAGACATGGACATAGACATAGAGATAGACATTTAGCCAGAACCAGAGACAAAGATGTTCCTGCATTTTGTACAACTTAGTTGAGCCGGAGAGAAACCGCTATATGCTGAAAACTCATGAAAAACTGTCATACCTGAAAAGCATTGACATCATGGCCTGAATTATGTTGTTTTGTTTTATTTTTTAACCAAAATGTTGGAAAATCCGTGGCTGAGACATTCAGAATTCCACTGAGTGTCCTTTAAGAGCGGTCAGAAACAGACAACCATAAAAACCTTATCAGTTATATAAACATTGGAGTTGTTCCAGAAGCTTACGCAACAGGAAGTCCATCAGCAAACAGCATAACTTTCCACACACAGCGTTTCCATGTTAGCATGAGTGTAAGCTTCACAGGTGACAAGTGATGAACCGACAGGGTAACAGTTGCTGGGAAACCAAAATATGCAGCTGATAGCAGAATGAGATTACAACTGCATGGAAGACAAAAGGCTGGGAATAATCCTGATCTTGGTGTGGAGAAACCCATTGTCTAGCAAAGACCTGTACCAGGACCTGACAGATATATCTGGACATTTAGCTGATCCAGCCACAGAAATAGTCTCCATGGAAACATGGCTGTCAGGAAGCCAGAAAAGGCTGAGCTCACATGATACAAGAACTGGACCGAAGATCTGTGCAAACAGGTCTGACAGAGGAGCAGGTCCTCTCAAAAAACCTAGACCCTCAACGATTTAGATAAAGGGGATGGATCCTTACTAAAGCCCAGTCCTTGACAGGTCTGATGGAGGGAGAGATTCTCTCTAAAACCTGGAACTCGACATTATTTAAGAGGTGTGAAATCATCCATATAGAAAATGATACAAACAACAGAAATATTTAAAAAAAAAAAAAAAAAAAGACTTTTCGGTACTACACGGGGAAAAATGCTACAACCAAGCAGAAACCTCCGGCGGTTAAAAGTGAAGCCTATGTGGAAATGCAGAAAACTGCCGTTCCCCCTTCATCCACTAGGGGCTCCAAAACAGAGCAAATCCTAATAGACTCCCATGTTAAAAAGACCAACTTCACAGCAGAAATAAACATGTTTCCAGCAGGAATAAACATGTTTCCGGCAGGAATAAACATGTTTCCGGCAGGAATAAACATGTTTCCGGCAGGAATAAACATGTTTACAGCGGGAATAAACATGTTTACGGCAGGAATAAACATGTTTACGGCAGGAATAAACATGTTTACGGCGGGAATAAACATGTTTACAGCGGGAATAAACATGTTTACGGCAGGAATAAACATGTTTACGGCAGGAATAAACATGTTTACAGCAGGAATAAACATGTTTACAGCGGGAATAAACATGTTTACGGTAGGAATAAACATGTTTACAGCAGGAATAAACATGTTTGCACCCTGGTACAAAAATCCATTTTAGGTTCAATAGGTCAGGTTTACCTTCATGACAACTGTCGGGGGAGTGGATTTTTTTCTAACTCGCCCGTTTAAAAGTAATTTAATCTCAAATTTCGGCATATTTAGGGGCGTGTCCTTTTGATTGACAGGTACCCAATCTTCCGCTTCAAGTCAGAAGAACGTAGAACAACCGCAGTTTTTAGCCGGTTAACAACGTGACTTAGCTTTAGCCCGCTTATCTCTGTTAGCTGGTTAGCTCCTGTTATCTCCGGGTTAGCTCGGTTAGCTCTAAGCTACAGAAAGCTCGGAATTCACTCGATGTCAATCATCCACCATGACGCTCACAGCCCCCCTCTCAGCTCCACCTCTTTGACCATATTTGTATTTTCCGGAGACGACGCGCATGACGCTGCCAAGATGGCGATGGTAGGAACCGAGCTTCAATTCAGCTCTTCAGAAACCTACGGGTGACGTCACGGTGGATCCGTGATCTAGGACCAGGTGAGGGATCCAGGACCAGGTGAGGGATCCAGGACCAGGTGAGGGATCCAGGACCAGGTGAGGAATTTAGGACCAGGTGAGGGATCCAGGACCAGGTGAGTTAAAATGAAGGATTTATGTATTTCCTGCAGGGTAACGTGGAACCGGTTTCACATTAACTGGCTTCGCAGTCCTGGCAGGACAGAAAGGTAAAACCTGAAAGAAGTTTCCGCGTTCTTTTCAACATGCATGTGTCTCCAGCGGTCTCAGGCCAGTTAAACCAGTCTAATCTAGAACTATTCGGACATGAAAAGGAGATTCTCAGTGATGGTTAAATTAGTCCTGCTGGGATGCAGGAACCAGAAAGTGTTTAACTCGTTTCCTCCAGGTTTCTATAAAACGCTGCAGATGTCTGGTCATCAGAAGCTGCAGTCAGACCCGGCTTCTCTGTTCACCAGTCACACGCACTGGAAATGGCTGTCCGTGCACGCGCATTCCCAGTCACACGCACTGGCAATGGCTGTCCGTGCACGCGCATTCCCCGTCACACGCACTAGCACTGGCTGTCCGTGCACGCGCATTCCCCGTCACACGCACTAGCGCGGCTGTCCGTGCACGCGCATTCCCAGTCACACGCACTGGCAATGGCTGTCCGTGCACGCGCATTCCCAATCACACGCACTGGCAATGGCTGTCCGTGCACGCGCATTCCCAGTCACACGCACTGGAAATGGTTGTCCGTGCACGCGCAACGCGACACCAGCTGTTTAAACAACATTTTCTCTGATTTACGGATACATTTCTGGATTATTTTTCTGCTCCAGTTCAGATTTACCTGCTTCTTCCTCCATGTCCAGCAGGAGCCGCTTCCACCCACAGATCCAGACCAGTTATCCTACCTAAAACCAGTCCGCTTTCCCAGTCCGAGCCTAAAACCAGTCCAGTTTCCTGTCTGGTCCATCAGCCTCCACCTACATGTGGGATTCTGGTTTCTGCCAGCTGCTGCTTTTCTCCAGTTTAACCAGTTTAACCAGTAAGTCCAGTTTTCCCACCGTCGCCTGCCTTTTCTTATTCGACGGTTTTCCTGGTCCAGACAGTCTGTGGTCCAGCTGTTAGATCCAGTCCACTAACGGGGGCAGGAACACTGGAAACCAGTCACCATCACCGCCACCTTCCTGCGGTAAGAAAGCAACGAAGAAGAACCATTTCCGGTCTGCACTTTCAAAATAACAGCATTATTATTGTTGTTGTTCTGACTTTGTTTCTTTGTTTACCAATTTTTACCTTCCATCGACTTTTATCAGAAGCAGATCCACAATGCTCCCAACACACGGCAGCTGTTCATGGCCTTTAACTGTCTTCTTTCTCCAGCAGCTGCTCAGCCTCCCGCCACGCTGACTGCAGACATGTTGGCTTCCTGTTTTACTGAAAAGGTTGCTACCATCAGTTCTCTGAGCCTGACCTGCTCAGTCCATCACATCCAGCTAGTGGTGCCTCACTTTGCTCTTTCTGCCCTCTGAATGAGGACCAAGTCTCTAAACTTCTAGTCAACTCTAAAGCCACTAGCTGTCCTCTGGATCCGGTCCCTACCGACATCCTGCAGAGCATTTTACCTCCAATCAATCTGCAGTGACCCATATTATCATCTCCTCTCTGGAATCCGCTGTCTTTCCCTCTGTCTTCCAGCAAGCTCGGGTCACCCCGCTGCTGAAGAAACCCACACTCAACCCAGTCCAGGTTGGAAACTACCGGCCGGTCTCACTGGTGCCGTTCATGTCCACACTACTGGAGCGGGTCGTCTTCAGTCTCCCAGTTCCTCCATGATAGAAACCAGTTAGATCCACATCAGTCTGGCTTCACTCCACTGGAACTGCTCTCCTGTCTGCTACTGGTTCCCTACCACCAGATCCACTGGTAAGTCCTGGTCCTGCTGGACCAGATCCACTGGTCAGTCCTCAGTACTGGTCCTGCTGGACCAGATCCACTGGTCAGTCCTGATCCTGCTGGACCAGATCCACTGGTCAGTCCTGGTCCTGCTGGACTAGATCCACTAGTCAGTCCTGATTCTGCTGGACCAAATCCACTGGTCAGTCCTCAGTCCTGGTCCTGCTGGACCTGTTTGCTGCTTCTGACCCAGCCAAGCATCAGATTCTCCTCTCCACTCTCTGAGCTCAGCATCTCTGGATCTGTCCTCTCGTGGTCCACGTCCTACCTCTCAGGAAGATCCTTCAGAGTATCTTGGTGAGGAGAAGTGTCCAGATCACATGAAAACAGGGGAGCCTCAGGGATCGGTGCTCGGCCCTCTTCTCTTTCCACTATACACCTCCTCACTCGGTGCAGTTAGAAGCTCTCATGGCTTCTCCTACCACTGCTATGCAGATGACACTCAGCTTTTCCTCTCCTTCCCACCAGACGACACAACGTTTCACTGAGAATATCAGCTTGCCTTGCTGATATCTCTGCATGGATGAAGAATCGCCACCTTCAGCTCAATTTGTCCAAGATAGAGCTCATTGTCTGCCCAGCCAATCCTTCCTTACCTCTGCAGATACGTCTGAAGCTCCACTCTATCACACTTGGTCCTACGTCTGCTGCCTGGAATCTGGGTGTCATGGTAGATGATAAGCTGACCTTTAAGGTCCATGTTTCCTCTGTTGCCTGTACCTGCCATTATGCTCTCTACAACATCAAGAGAATCAGACGTACCTGACAGAACTCACGACTCAGCTTCTGGTTCAGGTTCTGGTCATCTCACACATCAATTACTGCAGTTCCCTACTGGCAGGTCTGCCTGCATGCTGGTTAAACCTCTGCAGATGATCCAGAACCAGCAGCACATCTGGTCTTCAACCAGTCCGGGCTCATGTTACCCCACTGCTAATCACACTTCACTGGTTTCCAGTTGCAGAGGATCAAATTCAAAGCTCTGCTTCTGGTTTACAAAAAAAACATCAAACGTCCTGTCTACCTTCATTCCTTCATCCAGACCTACATTACCTCTCCACAGCTACGTTCCCCCACTGAAAGACGCCTCGTGTTACCACCAATACGTGGGACTAAAGCACTAGCCAGATTTTTTTCCTCTGTTGTTCCTCTGTCCAAGTCACAGAGTCCTTATCTACTTTTAAGAGCAAGCTAAAGACTCCGCTCTTTAAGAAGCATTTCCAACTTAGCTTACCTCTCTTCTACTCATCATGAGTTGGAAAGATTCGTCCAGCTCTTTGACACAACTCTGCACCCAACAGGCTGTATTCCCTTTAAGTACAAGACGATATTGTGTGATAAAACTGTGATCTCATAACTAAACAAAGGGATTGTTGTTAGGGAGGGAACCAAAAAAATCCAATGCTTCTAGCAGTACGTGGCAGCACCTGTGTCCAACTGGACTCGCACCAGTCTAACTGGTACTACGTTATGATGCCCCTCCTGGTTGATTCCTGGCTTTCTCGCTTTCAGATGTAAGTCGCTTCGGAGAAGAGTGTCTGCTAAATGACTGTTCTTCTTATTATTATTAATAATAATAATTTATCTTTTGCGTTTGTTAACAACAGTGTGACTATAATACACTGCAGACACAAACATTTGTAAATGAACTTTGTGAATAGAGTTGGGTGGGAAGGTGAACGTTTCTTTCCAAACTTAACCTGTAGACTGTAAACAGTAAGAGATAAAGGACAAAGTTGGAGCCACAAGGGAGAGGAAAAATGGTCAATCAGAGCATTTAGATGGTCCTTTACCAAACTACTGGTTAGTTCTCCAAGCATCAGAGCATTTAGATGGTCCTTTACCAAACTACTGGTTAGTTCTCCAAGCATTTAGGTGGTCCTTTACCAAACTACTGGTTAGTTCTCTAAGCATTACAAAGAGGATCTCCGCTCAGTGCAGCTCTGGTTGGGATACCTTTGATATGAATAAACTTGCCAAAAGTTTCTCATCGATGGACACAGTTCATTTTACCAGCTGAAGATAATACGTTCAGATACATCAGATTTTGGCTGATGTTTATAGTTTTGGGTTAGGGTTAGGTTAGACCAGGAAGGAGCTGGAGTTTCCACGTTGACCAGACCTGGACCAGACCAGTACAAGACCAGTACCAGACCAGGACCAGACCTGTACCAGACCAGTTCCAGAACTGGACCAGACCACTTCCAGACCTGGACCAGACCAGGTCATTGATAGAGGAGAACAAGAACAACCCCAGGTTTCTCTTCAGCACTGTAACCAGGCTGACTAAGAGTCTTAGTGCTTAGTGCTTAGCCATCTATTCCTTTCAGCCTCAGCTGTGATGACTTTATGACTTTCTTTGTAAACAAAATAGTTTCTATCAGGAAGGAAATCAGTAATAACCTTAACACTACTAATGCTATTTCATCTGCAGCAACCTTAGAAACATCTTTAGAAGCTGATTTTCATTTGGACCATTTCTTGCCTGTACAGCTCTCCGAGTTAACCAACATAATAGCTTCATCTAAACCTTCAACCTGTGTTTTAGACCCCATCCCAACCAGATTATTCAAGGAAATATGTTTCTTAATCAATACATCTGTACTGGACCTGATCAATTCATCTCTTTTAATAGGATATGTACCTCATTATGTTAAGACACCTGTAATCAAACCGTTGCTTAAAAAACCAACTCTGGATCCAGGAGTTTTAACTAATTATAAACCAATATCTAATCTCCCCTTCTTGTCTAAAATTCTTGAGAAAACAGTTTCAACCCAACTATGTTCCTATCTGAGCAGAAACAATCTGAAGAGTTTCAGTCAGGATTTAGAGCTCATCATAGCACAGAGACAGCACTGGTGAAAGTCACTAATGATCTTCTCATGGCCTCAGATAAAGGACTTCTGTCTGTACTCATTCCTTTAGATCTCAGTGCTGCATTCGACACTATTTAGCACAATATTCTGCTACAGAGGCTGGAACATGTTATTGGGATTAAAGGGACTGCATTAGACTGGTTCCAGTCATATTTATCTGATAGATTTCAGTTTGTAAATGTAAATGATGAGTCTTCCTCACACACCAGGGTAAGTCATGGAGTTCCTCAGGGTTCTGTACTCGGACCAATACTTTTCACATTATACATGCTTCCCTTAGAAAATATCATCAGGCAGCATGGTATAAATTTTCATTGCTATGCGGATGACACTCAGATCTACCTTTCCATGAAGCCAGATGAAACCAATCAGTTTCTTAGATTACAAAGATGTCTTACAGACATCAAGACCTGGATGACTCTGAATTTTCTCCTTTTAAACTCTGACAAGACAGAGGTTGTTATCTTTGGGCCTGAAAAACTTAGGACAACATTATCCAGTTATGTAATTAATCTGGATGGCATTAATCTGGCCTCCAGTACCACTGTGAGAAATCTTGGAGTCATTATTGACCAGAACTTGTCTTTTAGCTCACATTTAAAACATGTTTCTAGAACCGCCTTCTTCCACCTGCATAATATTGCAAAAATTAGGGGCTGTTCCATCAGGGGACACAGCGATGTAAAGCTGTGTATCATTGGCATAGCTGTGAAAATCAACGCCGTGTCTCCTGATGACGTCCCCAAGTGGTAACATATACAGGTTAAAAAGTAACGGGCCTAAAATTGATCCTTGGGGAACCCCACATTTTATTTCATAGGTTCGCGAGGAGCATGTATCCATACTTACAAAAAATTGTCGATCCGAGAGGTAGGAATGAAACCACTTAAGAGCAGTTCCTGAGAGGCCCACCAGACTTCTGAGTCTGTTTAATAAAATCTGATGATCTACTGTATCGAATGCAGCACTCAGATCCAGTAGAACAAGAACAGAAAGTTTCTTTGAGTCCAAATTAGATCTAAAGTCACTAACAATCTTTAAGAGGGCCGTCTCCGTACTGTGGTTAGTCCTAAAACCAGATTGATATTTTTCTGAAATGTTGTGTTTATTCAAAAACTTGTGTAATTGAGTAAAAACAACTTTTTCTATGATTTTACTTAAAAACGGTAAGTTGGATACAGGTCGGTAATTATCAACCATGTTTGGATCTAAGCCACTCTTCTTCAGAAGGAGCCTTACCACAGCCGTTTTAAAAGCAGAAGGGAAGACACCGATCTGAAGAGTAGTTTACTGTCTAAAAGCTCACACTCAAAGAAACCATAAAAAGTTTTTAAAAGCGATGTGGGAATCGGGTCTAAAAGGCAGGATGTTGGATTTAGCTGGGAGAAAACTCGACCAAGCATCTGTGCATCAACCAGAACAAAACTCTCCAGTGTTTCCTCAGATAACAACAATGCTTCAGATCGATTAAAATCAACATTGTGCTGAGATAAAAGATTGGATCTAATAGCATTGATCTTACTTCTGAAGTGGTCTGCAAAGTCCTCACATGCAGCGTCTGATGGCTGCATGGAGGACTTGATGCTATCTGTGTTCATTAAAATATCAATGGTTTTAAAAAAAAAAATTTGATTATTTTTGTTATCTGTGATGAGGTTTGAAAAATAGTTTTCTTTCCAGTTTGATTTTGTTATTATAAATTTTAAGTTGTTCCTTTAAAATATCCTGATGAATTGTTAGTTTTGTTATCCTCCATTTCCTCTCCTCTTGTCTCAGAAAGATGCAGAAAAATTAGTCCATGCCTTTATAACTTCCAGACTGGATTACTGCAATTCCTTATTCATGGGTTGTCCCAAATATGCCCTGAAAAGTCTCCATCTGATCCAAAATGCTGCAGCGAGGGTTCTGATGAGGACTAGCAGGAGAGATCATGTTTCACCAGTTTTAGCCTCTCTACACTGGCTCCCTGTTAAATCCAGGATAAAGTTTAAAATTCTTCTCCTCACATATAAACCTCTCCATGACCAAGCTCCATTGGACATAAAAGATCTTATAGTTCCATATATTCCAAATAGAGCACTTCGCTCTCAGACTGAAGCTTTACTGGTGGTTCCCAGAGTCAATGGGGATGTTACCTGATGCACTGAGAAGTACCTTGCTCTATTTCTCTAATATATTAATGTATAAATATATGCCAATATTGCCGTTTCTAACTTATTTCTCCTTTTTTCCGCAGGTCTTCCTGAATAAGTGCAGTTATACATGTTGATCTGTCTTTCCTGTCGTCTCCACCCCAACCAGTCGAGGCAGATGGCTGCCCTCCCTGAGCCGGGTTCTGCCGGAGGTTTTCTTCCTGTTAAAGGGGAGTTTTTTCCTTCCCACTGTCGCCTCGTGCAGCTCAGGATGGGGGATTGGATCCAAGTCATGACTCGATGCAATCAGCTGGTTTCTATTATAGGATATGTATGAATTGACTGGAAATGATCTGTATGTAAAGTGTCCTGAGACAACATTGTTGGGAAGTGGTGCTTAACAAATAAAGCTGGATTGAAGTGAATTGGACCAGACCAGTATCAGACCAGGACCAGAACTGGACCAGACCACGACCAGACCAGTACCAAAATTAGAAAAGACCACAACCAGACCAGTACCAGACCAGTACCAGAACTGGACCAGACCACGACCAGACCAGCACCAGACCAGTACAAGACCTGGACCAGATGAAATACCCAAAAACATGCGTGAGGTTCAGGGTACAGCAGCATTTGCCAATTCTATCTGGATATGGATGTGTCAGGTCCCTGTATCGTGCTCCCTGACAGGTGATAGTCCTGTTTCTACCTGTATCATGCTCCCTGACAGGTGATAGTCCTGTATAAAGTTGGATGGAATTCCATCATAACCACCAGAAACATCAGATTCCACAATAACCATGACAACCATCAGAACCATCTGATTCCATTACAACCACCAGAACCATCAGATTCCACTATAATGATCAGAATCATCATATTCTACTTTAAACATCCGAACCATTAAAATCACCAGTACTATCAGATTTCACGATAACCACCAGAACCATCAGATTCCACTGTAACATCAGAACCATAAAATTCCACAATAACCATGAGAACCATCAGATCCACCAGAACCACCAGAATCCACTATAACCACCAAAACCTTCTGAACCATCAGATTCCATAATACCCACCAGAACCATTAGATGCTACAACACCAACAGAACCATTAGATTCCACTATAACCACCAGAACCACCACATTCCACTTTAACATCAGAACCACCAGAACCATAAACTTCCACTGTAACCACCAGAACCATTAGATTCCACAATAACCACCAGAACCATCAGATTCCACTATAACCACCAGAACCATCAGGATTCCACTATAAGAACCAGAACCATCAGATTCCACAATAACCTCCAGAACCATCAGATTCCACTATAAACACCAGAACCACATGAACCATCAGATTCCACTATAACAACCAGAACCATCAGAGTCCATTATAACCACCAGAACCATCAGATTCCACTATAACCACCAAAACCACATGAACCATCAGATTCCACTATAACAACCAGAACCATCAGATTCCACTATAACCACCAGAACCATCAGGATTCCACTATAACCACCAGAACCACATGAACCATCAGATTCCACTATAACAACCAGAACCATCAGATTCCATTATAACCACCAGAACCATGAGATTACACTATAACCACCAGAACCACATGAACCATCAGATTCCAATATAACAACAGAACCATCAGATTCCATTGTAACCACATGAACCATCAGATTCCACTATAACAACCAGAACCATCAGATTCCATTATAACCACAAGAACCATCAGATTCCACTATAACCACCAGAACCACATGAACCATCAGATTCCACTATAACAACCAGAACCATCAGATTCCATGATAACCACCAGAACCATCAGATTCCATTATAACCACCAGAACCATCAGATTCCACTATAACCACCAGAAACACAAGAACCACAAGAACCATGAGATTCCACTATGACAACCAGAACCATCAGATGCCATTATAACCATCAGAACCAGATTCCACAATAAGAACCAGAATCATCAGATTCCACTATAACCACCAGAACCATCAGATTCCACTATAACCACCAGAACCATCAGATTCCACTATAAGAACCAGAACCATCAGATTCCACGATAACCTCCAGAACCATCAGATTCCACTATAACCACCAGAACCATCAGATTCCACCATAACCACCAGAAACACAAGAACCACGAGAACCATGAGATTCCACTATGACAACCAGAACCATCAGATGCCATTATAACCATCAGAACCAGATTCCACAATAAGAACCAGAACTGTCAGATTCCACTATAACCACCAGAACCATCAGATTCCACTATGACAACCAGAACCATCAGATGCCATTATAACCATCAGAACTACCAGAACCATGAGATTCCACAATGACAACCAGAACCATCAGATGCCACTATAACCACCAGAACCACAAGAACCATCAGATTCCACTATAACCACCAAAACAATCGGAACCATCAGATTCTACTATAACCAACGGAACCAATAGATTCCACTGTAACCACCAGAACCACCAGATTCCACTTTAACACCAAAACCATCAGATTCCACTATAACCACCAGAACAACCAGAACCATCAGATTCCATTATATCCACAATAACCACCAGAATCATCAGATTCCACTATAACAACCAGAACCATCGCATTCCACTATAACCACCAGAACCATCAGATTCCACAATAATCATCAGAACCATCAGATTCCACAATAAGCACCAGAACCATCAAATTCCATTGTAACCACCAAAACCACCAGATTCCACTTTGACTTCGGAACCACCAGTTTCCACTGTAACCACCAAAACCATTAGATTCCACAATAACCAGCAGAACCATCAGATTCCACAATAAGCACCAGAACCATTAAATTCCATTGTAACCACCAGAACCACCAGATTCCACAATAACCACCAGAACCAAAAGATTCCACTATAACATCAGAACCACCAGAACCATCAGATTCCACTGTAACCACCAGAACCATTAGACTCCACAATAAGCAGAACCATCAAATTCCATTGTAACCACCAGAACCACCAGATTCCACAATAACCACCAGAACCATCAGATTCCACAATAGTCATCGGAACCATCAGATTCTACTATAACCACAACCACCCTCACCCATGCCCTATTAGCCCTATAACAGTTAAAAGAAGATGAATGGCCAGGTCCAGTTGTACCAGATGTGCACCAGATAAGGAAATGATATTCTCAGGGAGCCTCTACACAAAGGGCTACCCCCAACCAAGACCACCCAGGCCATCACCATGGGGGCCACACTGGTCCGGGCAGACAGGACCCACGCCACAACTGTAAGGCTGCAGCGCTGGATCCTGACCCACCCGACAGGGACAGCCCCCACAGCAACACCCATGCAGTGAGAGCAGGGGCAGCCCTTAGTGAAGAGGACCCCAATGAGGAGAGAGCTGGAGTGATAACTAAACAAAAGTAAAATCCATTTAAAAAATAATAAAATAATAAAAATTAATACTAATATGTAAATAAATATATAAAATAAATCTAATTAACTGTAAAGATGTATAAAATAATATATATAAATAAATCAGATTAACTAAAAAGAAAGAATAAATATGGGTTAATATAAGAAAATTTAAATAAAAAACTTAGTTAAAAGCTAGGTGTAATGTGTTCCCGCCCCCTGGTCCTCGTCAGAACCCGTGGTGCCGAGTTCTGCAGTAGTTGTAAACTAGAAATACTCTTTTTGGGAAGACCAGAGAGCAGGGCATTACAGTAGTCTAATCTACTAGAAATAAAATCATGCATTAGAACCTCCGTGCTGTCAAGAGAGAGAAATGGGCGGACTTTATATCTAAAATACAGTTTGAAAGGGTGTTAACTGGCTCCAGGTCATCAGTAGACATGGCGATGTAAAGCTGTGTATCATCAGCATAGCTGTGAAAATCAATGCCGTGTCTCCTGATGACGTCCCCAAGTGGCAACATATACAGGTTAAAAAGTATTGGGCCTAAAATTGATCCTTGGGGAACCCCACATTTTATTTTATGGGTCTTTGAGGAGCATGTATCCATACTTAAAAAAAACTGTTGATCTGTGAGATAGGAGTAAAACCATTTTAAAACGGTACCTGAGAGGCCCACCAGACATCTGAGTCTCTTTAATAAAATCTGGTGGTCTACTGTATCAAAAGCGACACTGAGATCCAGCAGCACCAGGACAGAAAGTTTGTGTATCCAGATTGCCTCATAGATCGTTCACAATCTTTAAAAGGTCCGTCTCAGTACTGTGGTTTGTCCTAAAACCAGACTGACACTTTTCTAAGATATTATTCCTGTTTAAAAACTCATTTAGCTGAATAAAAACAACTTTTTCTATCATTTTACTAAGAAACAGCAAGTTGGATACAGGTCTGTAGTTATCAAGAATGTTGGGATCCAGATTACTCTTCTTCAGAAGGGGCTTCACCACCGCTGTTTTAAAGGCGGTGGGGAAGAAACTCGTCTGAAGAGAGTAATTCATTATCAGTAAAAAGTCAGGCTCAAAGAAGCCATAAAATGTCTTGAATAGTGGTGTGGCTGTAGTTCAGGAGGAAGAGCAGTTGTCCTTCAACCAGTAAGCTGGGGGATCAATTCCAGGCTTCCTCTGACTAAAATGCCAAACACTGAACCCCAAGCTGCCCCCCAATGTGCCCATCGGGGTATGAATGTGTTGAATGAGTGAGTGTGTGAATGGGTGAATGTGGCAAGTAGTGTAAAGCACTTTGAGTGGTCTGTATGACTAGAAAAGCACTATAGAAGTACCAGTCCATTTAGTGAAGTGGGAATGGGTCTAAAAGGCAGGTTGTTGGGTTCAGCTGGTAGAAAACTTGACCAAGCATCTTCGTATCCGCCAGAATACTTCAGATCTGTTAAAATCAACACTGCATTTAGATAAAAGACCAGATCTGATAGCATTGATCTTACTTCTGAAGTGGTCTGCAAAGTCCTCACATGCCGTTTGTGATGGTTGCATGGAGGACTTGTTAAAACCAGTGTTTATTAAAATATCAATGGTTTTAAAAAGGAACTTTTGATTACTTTTGTTGACAGTAATGAGTTTTGAGAAGTGATCAGTTCTTGCCTGTTTTATTGTGTTATTATAGATTCTTAGGCGATCACGCAGGATTTCATAGTGCACTACAAGTTTAGTTTTTCTCCATCTTCTTTCTGCTCTCCTGCAGTTTTATTTCAGCTCTTTTGTTTCTTCCATTTGGATTTTAAGGTTTTTAATACAAGTAGAGCTGCTGTTTCAATTGCTGTTTTTAATCTATTATTAAACTGATTAACAACTGAATCGCAGGAAGCAGTTGAGATCTTAGAAGATGTTTGGTTTAAAATTTCAATAAAATTCTCAGCCACTTCAGAAGTAATATATCGTTTCCTCACAGTTCTCACTGCGGCCCCCTGCTGGTTAAAACTGGTGACGTTAAAAAACACAGTCGTGGTCCAATATGGCTAAATCCACGACAGAGGACACACTAACTGACAAGCCATAACTAATAATTAAATCTAATGTATGTCCTCGGTTGTGAGTCGGCTGTTTACTATGTTGTGTAAAGTTAAAACAATCTAATAGACTTAAAAACCCTTTTGTGATTGAATCAGAGGGATTGTCCATGTGTATGTTAAAATCACCAGATATGATGATAAAATTATAAGTGGCATGTATTGTTGATTTAGAAAATTCACTGGTAAAAGCAGCATCGTGTTTGGGTGGTCTGTAAACAGTGATGCAGAGGATTGGGGGACTGTTAAAAACAAAAGCATGATGCTCAAAGGTGGTGTACGGATCTAAAAGTATTTGTCTATTATTTAGGACAATATTTGTTATTGATGCAGTACCACCACCTTTTTTGTGATTTCTAAAGGAGAATAAAAAAAGTTCAAATTTGGAAGTGAGGCCTCAGTGAGAATAACTGGTGCATCGGTACCCAGCCATGTTTCAGTTAAAAATAAGCAATCAACCTTATTATCTTTTTTTTTTTTTTTGTCTTGTCCAGCATTTAAGCAGCAGACTGATGTTCTGGATGCTGTGTTCTGCTGAGCTAATTTATTTTGCCAAGGGGAACTTTTATAGATGTAATGATCCCCTTGTATTTCTTGATTCTTATTTTATTTTCCTATTTGTTTTGGATAATATTTTGTATTACAGAGTTTATGCTGCTGGACCTGACCGGAAATGATAGAAAAGGGGCAGAAAGAGAACAGAAAAGAGAACATAAAAAACAAAAGAGAGAGATTAATGCATACACGTATATGTACATACATACCCACCTACATATATATGTAAATACACTCGCTCACCTGCGATGGACTGGCGAGCTGTCCAGGGTGTACCCTGCCTGTCGCCCAATGCCAGCTGGGATAGGCTCCAGCTTCCCCGCGACCCTGAATTGGAATAAGCGGTTTAGAAAATGGATGGATGGATGGACACTCGCTCACACACACATACATACATATATATATATATATATATATATATATATATATATATATATATATATATATATATATATATATAGTCGGTTTGCTGATAAATAGAAAATGTTCCAACTTCATAAATAATCTGAAAGTATGGATTTTAAGTACACAAGATAAATTTACAAAAATCTGATTCCTAAAACAACTTACAAGTAATTTATGATTGTTTTCAGCTGCTCTAGGTAGCAAAGTTATATTCCAAATCAACTAATTGTACTTATTTGTTAATATAACTGCAGTGGACATTGTTGCACTTTGCAGACTACAACCTGAAATATACATGCACAAAATGGCTTTATTACTAACTTTTTACTATTTGTATGATCAATTTTGGTCTGAAAGATCCATGCCCCTTTGAACTGTGAAGAGCTGACCCACGAATAAAAACATTGTGGATTGTTGTCACCAGCTGGATAAAAATCAGCCTGGACTTTTGAACTGACAGCCTCGATGCTGGAGAAACAGTTTATTTTTGAAAGAAGAGTATCGAAGATTGTTGGTGACCGTGCTATTCATGTTGATCTAACTTCAGCTTACCTTGCCTGACTGCTAAGGTGGTGGTGTAGACCAGGAACAGCAGGATGTAGTTAAGAAAGCTCTGGAACACCGGTGTTTTTGCATGGAAATCATCAGCCAGGTACTTGCTGGTCACAGCGATGGCACAGACCAGTAATGACAGGACCTGACCCAGGGCCAGGTTCACCAGGAGGTCCCTGTGGAGGAAAGAGCACAGTTGTCTTACTGGAACACAATTTAATGTTGCTTTAAACAACACAGCATCTAGAACAGGGGTCGGCAACCCTAAATGTTGAAAGAGTCACATTGGACCAAAAAAACAAAAAAACAAATATGTCTGGAGCCACAAAAAATTAAGTCTTATATAAGCCTTATCATGAAGGCAACTCGTGCTTTATGTATCTATATTAGCTATATTAGCCGACTATCAAAATGACTAAGTTGGCTACAAATACATAATGTGCCTTAATGATAAAATGTTTATTTTCCCTGCAGCGCATCCTGTAGAGAGCGACACACCACGTGACTACTCTGTTGTACGATGCCGCCTCATGTTTAACTTCATTACAATATTAATGAATTATGTTTCATTGCTTTGATGAAATAAAAAAAATGCAATAAAGAAATCCGATTTTTGATGTCATTTTTATTTTGAGGATTCGAAAAAAACAACAAAATGGAACGTGCATAACGCGCCCCTTATCTGGGCAACAAACAGAGTGCAATAAAACGCAGCCTGCATTTATAAAAAAAATAAACCAGCAGACTTTTAAGAAGGTAAATTATATCAAATCAAATTAATTCAGTTTGATTTCTGTGCAAATGCCAAGCAAGTCAGTGCAAGGGTTAAACGCAGCAGCATCCTCTTCTCTTTTGACACGCAACCAACGCAGCTATCCTCCAACCTGAGCACCATGACCAAGTGTCATTCCAAATATATACTGACAAAAATCAGAAATCATTTTATAAAAACAGCCACTTTGTTACTCAATGTGTGTCTATGAAGGATTATGTTCTTACCCGTTGTAGCAACCCCCAAGGCCGAATTAACTCACAAATCAGATAAGAACTCATGACTTTCTACTTCAAAAGGAAGTTCATCCACACATCTCCAAAACAGAGCTCAATGAAAGCCCTTAAAATCAGATCCATCTTAATCCGGGTAGACAGACCTCCACTTTAAACCAGGAACCCTGCTGGTCTTATCTTGTTCCTGGTAGGACATGTCTACACAGACAGACTGTGGCACCCTTTTGAAGTTGGACCCTGGTAAGAGCCTGTTGTCCGTCACCCCAGGAGGTCCCTTTGTATCCACAGCACACAGAGACCAGATTCCAGAGCAGGACCTTCAAGCTCTGAATTCTAAACTGTATAAAATACTGGATGTATCCTCAGCACACCTGGATAACTGGATTCTTCTTCCTTTCTAAATTAATCCAAAACTTTAACCGTTTTTCAGATGTGAAATCCACAGAAGTTAACAAGTTAGTTAATTTCTGTGATTCCTTGGATGGAGCAATGGCGCCATCTAGCAGACACCCTCGAACAGGTTGAGATATGCATTTCAGGCTGATTAAATACATCGTGATTAATATTATATGCTGTTGTTATTGACGGCTGACTCAAAGTAAGAAAGTGTGGGAATGAGTTCTTGACCCACCAGGTCCGTGGAAAGTGAAAATCATTGTTGAAGTGTATTGAAATGTCTTGATGAAATGTCTTGTACCTGTTAACAAACCTTTTCCCCTTTTGACAGCAGCAAAACTGTTTTAAGGTTCATGTTTATAAGGATCATTCCTACTTCTTCTCATCTATAAATGGATTTTATAGACATGTTTTGAGGTTGGAAAAATGTTAAGTTTAATTCCCCAAGAACTTAGTATTTTGACCAAACCGTCAGACCCCATGTTCCTGACCCCTGCGCTCTGATTGGATAATCTGAAGTCCGCCCCAGAGCGCCGGCAAATTTAACTGCGGGTCTTCCCGGAACTCGCTCTCTCTTGTTTTGTTTTTCCTCCTCTTGTTTTTCAACTCTTCTCTTTTTTTTTCTTGCTCTTGTTTTTTCGTCTCTCTTGTTTTTTTCTCTTGTTCTTTTTTTGTTTTCTCTTCGTTTGATGTTTGCTTTAGTCGTGTTTTTGTCCGTCTGGCGTCATGTTCGTTTTTGTTAAGTAAGCTCGCTCGACTGCTTAACACCAGAAAACTCATCCAATTCTGGCTGAACAATTTTTGCTTCTGACACACCATCGAAGCTGCTCTCCCGGCCCACAAAGACTGTGACCAGTAACGTACGGACGACCCGAACATTACTGCTCCAGTTGATCCCAGGACTTTGCCGGCACCCGTGACCCATGGATTCTAATCGAGTTGGGTCCAGTTCAGACGTCGAACCAGGCGGTTCCAGGCGAGCTCCTGACTTCTGTGGAGGCCCACTTTGGACAAGTATCAGGACGACCACTGAATCCTTGCCCACGGGACCCAAGGTTTGGGTTCTCGACCACCAAGGTGCTGAAGTAAGGCCGACCCATTATTCCACTGTCTCCGATCCAGCTGGTGTCTTAGCAGAAGCTGCCCTTTTTAAATCCATTCCCCAAGAATCCGCCTGATAGTCTACCCTGACATATTTAGTTAACTTCATTAGACTTACCATCTTTCCAACCTTCCTAGTTGTATAAGTTATGTAAGCTGCTTACATAACTTTACCTTTAATAGTTTTATTTTACATTTTGGTTGCTGGCTCAGCTCGAGCTTCCATGCGCTCTCTCTCTCTCTCTCTCTCTCTCTCTCTCTCTCTCTCTCTCTCTTGGCTAATTCAGTATTTGATTGCTTGCTGATGCTATTTCTGGTTTACATTATTAATTTCATTTGTGCCTGATGATTTTAACCGGTGTGGTTTTTAATAAAGTGTGTTATATTTTAAGATGTCGTGGTAGCGTGATCGATCTTTAAGGAAGTGATTTGTTCCCTCTGATGAGAACTTACAGTAAGTGTATTTTGAGACTGATGGTTATCTGTTATTAGACTCATATCATTGTCATTTTACAGAATTCCCTGCCTGACCGTATAACAAATTTAGGGCTAGGTGGTGCCCCAAGATCGTCCGCTTGTCTAAGGACACAGCAAATTAATAATTAAAACACCCACTGTCGCTCAGACACTGGATCCCAGGTTAATGTTAATGATAATACGCTACACCGTTTAATGTGAATTCTGTTTTGGGACATCACTGGTCGGCTTCTAAACATGTAAGATGTAACTTGTGCTGAATTAATGTCTTTAATTTGCTGATCGGTGATGTTGCCGCCATTTTAATGGACCTTTCTTTCACTGTCTTAGCGAAGAGGGGCATGTCTTTTCTGTATTATCTTGGTTTTGTTTTTGAAGTCTGGAAATAGGTGTTCTGATATGTTGATGACTGACTCCTTCATGTAGTCACCATCTGTGAACGGTTTTTATCTCCCAGGTTGCAGCTAAACTTGCAGCAGTAGTGGAGTTTGGAGATACAATCCACTTCTTAAATCTATTTTTGCGCTTCTCTAATTTCTCCAGAAGTGATGCAATCGCACTTTTTCTCTCACTCCCAACTGGGTACTTGGCTGCAAATGCAGCATGCTTTCCCTGGAAATGTCTTTCCACATGACTCTTTTTATTTGACAACTTCTCGCTACAGAGCAAACATTCAGGCAATCCTTCCGCTTGGCAATGAATGCAAATGATTCGGTCCAAGAAACGTTGAATCCTCTGTTCTCCTCGGTTATTTTTCTCTTTTTCCCTTTGGGATCCATGTCCAATCACACAGCCGCCGGTTTGTTTACAACGCCACCTGCCGGGCATCCCGCGCTGCTGATAGATAGGCTACGTGTGTCACAGGCTGTGACGCAAATCTTCCTTGACAGAAATGTTCAAATTTAATATTTATTCTACACATTTTTACAGCATTGGAAAACGTTAAGAATGTTTGTGTCATGTTTGTCCTCCTACAGAACCATATCAAAACAAAAATATATTTTCCTCCCCCATCTTTATCCATTTTTTTAAAACATTTTTGAAAAAGTTCCAGGGAGCCACTACGGCAGAGCCGCATGCAGCTCCAGAGCTACGGGTTGCCGACCCCTGGTCTAGAAAGCAAAACCTCAGAGTTTCGTAACAGACGAATTGTTGACTGATTTCCAGACAAAGTTATTTGCTGAAGCCCGCTTGTTTACAACATTGTTTGAAACATTTCACTATAATGACATTTTTATTTTATGTCAAACAGTAGCAATCTCTCAAAATGCCAGACTTGGAGTGTACTTATGAAAGAACCACACAAACCAGATCGCATGGAATTACCTTCCTTAGGTGATCTCATCACCTGCCTTACGGGTCAAGCCACAATGTGAGCTGGGCGGCAACAAGAGGCAGGGACCCTGTTGGTCCGATCCCTGGCTGCAGAAACTGGCTCTAGGGACGTGGAATGTACCTCTCTAATGGAAAAGGAGCCTGAACTGGTGCATGAGGTTGAGCAGTTTGGCTAGATATAGTTGAACTTATCTCGACACATGGCTTGGGCTCTGTAACCAGTATCCTCCAGAAAGACTGGACCTTCTTCCATTCAGGAGTTGCTCATGGTGAGAGGCGCTGAGCTGGTGTGGATTACTCCCCAGCTTGGTGCCTGTATGTTGGGGTTTACCTCAATGGATGAGAGGGCAGCCTCTTTCACCTTTGGGTGTGGGAACAGGTCCTGTTATTTGTGCTTGTGTACCCAACAGCAACTCAGAGTACCCACCATTTCTAGAGTCTTGGAGGTCGTACCGAGAGGGCTCCCTCTGGGAACTTCCTCATTCTGTTGGGGGACTTCGATGCTCACGTGGGCAATGACAGTGAGATCTGGAGGGGCATGACTGGCCTGGGAATTCCCAAGTCAAGCCCCGAAGGATTTTTCAGCCCAGAAGGAATAAGTTTACATTAACTGAGCCACATTATGACATTAAATAAGAAGGTAGTTTTGTAATTTCCTGGCTTCAGTGAATGCAACACAGGTACAACAATGATCAATCAGAGTGAAATATTATAAAAGGTACCCTCTGTGTTTTATTGGCTGACAGCGCAGTGTTTTAGTCCTAATCTGAACTCTGCTTTTATTCTGAATTTGAGCAGATCATCAGCGGTTAAAATACGCATCAGATCATTTTTATTTAAAGAGGAGAAGAAACTCTTGCCTGCAAGAGGACACCCAGTCTCTGGGCAACAAATGAAACATGTAAACAAGTCATTTTGTTGGGGTGATAACCAGGAAGCTAGTCTTTTACAATTTCACAGTAAACAAGATGGTGTATCGGTCAGGATACAGGGAGGGAGGCTGATGCATGTTCCTTCATTGAACTGTCTCAGTTCCTTTATGGTAGCCGTTCAAACTTGGGAGTGGCTCACTCTACACCTGGCAGACTTATTTCTCATATCCTTGTGGGCAAACTAACAATAATGTAGCAACATCACCACCCTGTGGTCACAAAAAAGATAGCTTCATGGCTGCACGTGTGGCGCACATCCTGAACAATGGTGCTCCACTCAGCTCTCTCTGCCAGACACGCGTGACAAATTAGCACAGAAATAAACATAAATGAACTGGCTGTACTCACTTCTTGTCATTGACTCAACACAAAGATAATCAAACTGGCTTGCAAACATCCTAAGAACACACATCTCCAACAGGATTTCAGAGCAGGTGAGCTTCTCCTTGTTAAACCCGGAACCACTAACTCTACGTACGTCACTTCCTCTCTACTGACATTGCAACATGAACATAGAATAAGAGTGCATACGTACAATACGGCCCTGCGATGGACTGGCGAGCTGTCCAGGGTGTACCCTGCCTGTCGCCCAAAGCCAGCTGGGATAGGCTCCAGCTTCCCCGCAACTCTGAATTGGATTAAGCGGTTCAGAAAATGAATCAATGAATGAACATACAATTCGAACATATTACATTATCAATTTCAACATTTAGTACAGCCACCCCCAAAAGTGAAATACACATTTGTAATGTATAAAGGTCAATAGTTTAGTGTAGGACCTGAGGGTTCTGGTTAGAATCTTCCTCCTCAGATGTAATGGGGGGTAAGGGAACCAGTCGAGCAACAGGTCTTGTGTACACATGTCCATTGATTTTCACATCCTTTCCATTCTCAGGTTTACCCAGCCTCAAGAGGAGAGACTTGGGCTTACACCTTGGCCCAACCAACTCAGCAACCCTCACGCCCTCTTCCGTCTTACACCAGCCCAATACCAATTCAGTTACTTAGTTTTCTTCTTTTTGTTAGTGCGCAAATTAAGGAGCCATTGTCTTTTCAACTGTTGGCCACACATGTAAAGGCGGTAAAAGCACCACATTTTCAGTTATTTAGTTTTCTTTAATTCAAACTTTGTTTAAAATGCGTTGGTTTCTTTTTGTCAGCGCGCAGATTAAGGAGCCATTGTATTTTCAACTGTTTGTGTTTTGTTTAACCTTGTGTCTTTTCACTGCTGCTGAAGGATCTAGCCTGGGCATTGGGGGCAGGAGTGTGCACAGGAGGGAAGCCAGTGAGCAGGAAGTGCCACGGGCCTTTGGGAAGACCTCAGCTTCAGAGGGGGAGATTAAAAGTTTAGTTTAGGTTCTTTCAATGTTTGTTCATTTTCTTTCCCATTTTTGAGTAGTTTGGGTTTACCTTTTGTTAGTAGTTTTTATTAAGAATAATTAAACTAACAGTTAGGTTCTGTTTCTTTGTCTAGTTTGTTAGCATGTTTAATGTGTTACCCCATATGTTTTGTAACTGGTCTGATCAGCCAGTATTTAAGTTCTCCTTTGTTTCTTGTTTGTCAGGTCAGTATGTTTTTGTCCATCCATCCATCCATCCATCCATCTTCTGCCGCTTATCCGGGGTCGGGTCGCGGGGGCAGCAGCCTAAGCAGGGAAGCCCAGACTTCCCTCTCCCCAGCCACATTTGCCAACTCTGCGGGGGGGATCCCGAGGCGTTCCCAGGCCAGCCGAGAGATATAATCCCTCCAGCGTGTCCTGGGTCTTCCCCAGGGTCTCCTCCCAGAGGGATGTGCCTGGAACACCTCACCAGGGAGGCATCCAGGAGGCATCCTGACCAGATGCCCGAGCCACCTCAACTGGTTCCTCTCGATGCGGAGGAGCAGCGGCTCTACTCTGATCTCCTCCCGGATGACCGAGCTCCTCACCCTATCTCTAAGGGAGAGCCCGGCCACCCTGCGGAGGAAACTCATTTCAGCCGCCTGTATACGAGATCTCGTTCTTTCGGTCACGACCCACAACTCATGACCATAGGTGAGGGTAGGAACGTAGATCGACTGGTAAATCGAGTGCTTCGCCTTCTGGCTCAGCTCCTTCTTCACCACGACAGACCGGCGCAGAGTCCGCGTTACTGCAGACGCCGCACCGATCCGTCTGTCGATCTCACGCTCCATCCTTCCCTCACTCGTGAACAAGACCCCGAGATATTTAAACTCCTCCACTTGAGGCAGGACCTCACTCCCGACCCAGAGAGGGCAATCCACCCTATTCCGGCTGAGGACCATGGTCTCAGATTTGGAGGTGCTGATTCTCATCCCAGCCGCTTCACACTCGGCCGCGAATTGCTCAAGTGAGAGCTGGAGATCAGGACCAGATGAAGCCAACAGGACCACGTCATCTGCAAAAAGCAGGGACCCAATCCTGAGGCCACCAAGCCGGATTCCCTCAACACCTCGGCTGCGCCTAGAAATTCTGTCCATATAAGTTATGAACAGAATCGGTGATAAAGGGCAGCCTTGGCGGAGTCCAACCCTCACCGGAAACGGCGAGGTTAATTGTTCCATTTGTAAATATGCCTAATTTTCTGTATCCAGTGGTCAGTACTTGGTGGATCAGGTTTCATCCAATTTACCATAATTATTTTCCTTGATGTGATAGAAAACATTGATCATGAGTAAGATGGTCAGGGAAAGACATCTAGAAAAAAATTACAGGAATATTTACTTTCAGTATTTTCTCCAATGTGTCTTTAACAGTTTTCCAGAAGTGTTGTATCCAAGGGCAGTCCCAACAAATGTGGGTGTGGTCTCCCACAAGTCCTTAATTCCTCCAGCATTTGTCAGTAGTATCAGTTTTGGAAAAAAAAAAAAAGGTCTCATTTTGACCTTCCAATCAAATTCCCTCCAAAGTTGGCTCCAGATTCCCTTATAACAGCCAGCACATACATTTTTCCAAGTATCATCCTCTAAAATCACATTCAGTTCCATCTACCATTGTTGCTTAATATACTGAGTATTATCTGAAATATCCATCATTAGGTTTTTGTACATCTCAGAAACTTGTTTGTTCCTCGTATCGAAGTTTTCTTGTAAATTTACAAAATGTTTTTCGATATTTGTATGTCCCCTTTCAATATATTTCCAATCTGCATGGTGAGATTCATAGTGTCTGATCTCTAGGAATCTGTACAGGCCACTAGAAGGGAGAGTAAATTTGTTCATTAGTTGATAGAAAGTCTTAAGTATATTCCCTTCAAACAACTGGTTGTTTGTAATCAACCCACATTCCGCCCATCTATCAAAGGTTCTATCACACAGGGATGGTAAAAACTCAATATTCCTAATAGAAATGGCCCTCGACAGGCATATAGATCCCTTTGTTTGTTTTTGTATTTGATTCAATACTTTCACTGTATGTCTGACCCATAAATTACTTTTTTCTTTTTTTTTTTCTGAGCTTGCAAGCTCAGAAATGTAAGAGTTTAGAGACTTATACCTAATAATGAGGACTCCTCAATTGAGACCCACTGTGTTTCTGGATCCCTAATGATCCATGCCACTATTGTTCTCATTTGGGGAGCCAAAAAATAAAGTCTTAAGGTAGGCAATCCAAGACCTCCTCTTTCTTTCGCGAACATTGGACTTTTAAGTCTTATTCTTAATCTTTTATTCTGCCAGAGGAATTTTGATATAAGTTTTTCAAAAAGCTTAAATGTAGACTGTGATACAAGGACTGGGAAAGACTGAAATAGGAAGAGTAATCTTGGTAAAATATTCATTCTTACACATCTATTTAAGTCTGTTTTAATTTTTTTTATAAGTTTTTCATGATTGGAGGAGTACAGCTGGATTGTTTCAGGGGTAAGAATTACTCCAAGATATATAAACCCTTGTTTAGATTTTTTTGAAAGAGACCAGATCATCTAATTGGGAGGGCCAATCTCCCACGGATCATCATAGCTTCTGATTTGTTAATATTGACCTTATACCTCGAAACCATACTATATTCATTTAGACTACTGAGGAGAGCGGGGACAGAAGTTATACGAGTTCTTAAAAATACTAATATGTCGTCAGCAAATAGTCACACTTTGTGTTGGTTATTTGTTTCATCACATATTCCTTGGATAAGAGGGTTAGACCTAATTAATTCTGCTAGCGGTTCTATACTGTGTGCAAATAACAAGGGTGACAAAGAATCTGCTTGTCACGTACCACGCCCAAGTGGAAAAAAACTCCAAGCGGTGGCCATTGACCCGCACTCTAGACCTGGTGGATTTATAAAAAGTGTGTACCCATTTAAGAAAAATATCATTAAAGTCCGTCTGTCAGAGAGTATGCTGTAGGAACACCCAGTCCACTTGGTTGAATGCCTTCTCAGCGTCAAGACTGAGAAGAATTGATGGAGTGTCTCTCCTCTGTGCCAGTGACTGAAGATTCAGAGCTCTTCTCACATTATCAGTTCCCTGTCTTTGTGTTATGAACCCAGGCTGATAAGGTTTCACTAGTTTTCTTATACAAGATTGGATTGGCGATAATAGAGGTGAGTATTTTTAAATCAACACAGAGGAGACTATCAGACAATACAACGCACATGATGTTGGGTCTTTACCAGCTTTATTGATGACACTAATTATGGCTTCAAACCACAATGCAATGTAAACTTTAGTCAAGGAGTCAATTCATGTACATATGCTTTATAATATTCTCCTGGAAGGCCATCCACTCCTGGAGATTTATTATTCTTTAGTCTCAGAACATTGTCCTTGATTTAGTCCTCAAGAAATTGCTTAATTGGATAATTTCTTCCTTATTTAGTTCTTGAAAATATTGAGCAAATGCTTTGCCACATCCTCAGGCTGGCTAGATAGATCCCCAGTTGACAGACATTTTATCTTATAGACCACTCTGTTTAACTGTGACTTACGCAACTGAAATGCTAATAATCGGCGTGCCCTATTACCAAATTCATAGGACTTCTGATTAGTGAAACATAGCTGACCCTCAGCCTTATATGTTAATAAATTGTTCCGTTTTTGTTTGTTTTCCTTCAAAATGTTCATGATTTCATCTTTTTGAGATTGTTGATATTTTTAAAAATGTTTTAATCTTTTTTTATTCTAATTGTTCTGCAGGCCTCTTCTTTTTTAGTCTCAATGAAATTGCAATTATATTGCCCCTCAGCACAACTTTAGTTACATACAGAGTGGAACGTGTTCAGAGAAGAGTGGTCATACCCAGGTGACCCTGCCCACACAAAGGCGAGAGGCAGGCCTAAAGAACTCCTAGACTCTCGCAGCCGGCAGCCATCCCCAAGCACAGACCCCAACCACCCCGCTCCACAGTCAGTCATGCATACACCCCGGAGATGGCAGAGGGGAGGGACCCTGCCAGACACCCCCACGGTCAGGGGGAACAGGCCCCAGCAGGCCCGGACCGTAGGCAGAGGGTCCTGCACACACCAATGGAGAGCCAGGTAACCTAGACTGCCAAGCGGCAGCCAAGCATGCCCCAGCGTACCAGCCACGCTACCCCGGGCACCAAGGCCCTCTCACCCCTCCCACACACACACATGAACACATGCACATACACACGCACACACACACACACACACACACACACACACACACACACACACACTCCCTCCCTACACACACACCCTCTCTGTCCTGTCACTTACACACACCCCATCTCACACTCCCCCACCCCTCTGCCCCCCCCCCCCCCCCCTCCCCCACCCCACCCCATTCACAGACACAGACACCATAACATCCCCACCTCACACACTCCCCCTCAACGCACCCCTACTCAGTCCCCATATACACACTCTTCACACACCACTGACCCCGTCCCTCCACCTCTATACACCCACACACACCCCATCACATACTCCACTCTACACACCCTCTAACCCCCCTTCCACCCGGCCTCATATTCCTCATACACACTACATCATACACGCATCCATCTCATTGTGTCCCCCTTAACATGCCCCTTCCCATACCCCAGCCATCCGCATCTGCGTCCCATTGCCCACCCACTTACCTGAATTATTTCCCCCTTATCCCCCCCCCCCCCCCCACACACACACACACACACACACACCTACAAACCCCCCCACACACACACCTCTCTCACCTTCCATTTACAACTTCACCCGTTCCCGTTCGCTCACAGTCACCCTCCTCTCTCCTTCCCAGTATGCCCTGAGTGCGACGTCCCCATGGGGACAGAGGACAGGCAGGCCCCGACAAAGGCCCCCATGACCACCGCCCCCCACCCCCAGTGGCCCCCCATCCCCCACAGATGCAGCCAACCAGCACCCCCTCAGGGCCAGCATCGCCCTCTCCCAGCCAAGCCAGCCGGGGCCCAGGTCTATCGGACAGCACCCCCTCCGAGCAGGACGGAGGGGGTGAGGAGGCAGACATCATCTCATTACTGATGTGGTCTGAAAGGATGTTTCTAAACTGAATAATGCTTAAATTCTTTTTGTCTTCCAATTCTTGAGGACAGTTTTCTTTGCGATACATAAGGCAGTTAGGACAATACGTGCAGTGTTAATTTCCATGTTAACATCACCCAAGTGACCAAGTATGCAGAGAGAGGCAGAAGCTGGGATTGTACATCTGAGCCATGTTGATAAATCTCTGCACACCTCAAGCCAGAAGTTTTGCACTGGTGAACAGGACCATACAGCATGCATGTAGTCATCTGGTCTGTTATCTGTGCACTGTGAACACAGGTTAGATGATGCAAGACCCATCTGGAACATTCTTTTTCCTGTGTAATGTGTTCTGTGCAGAATTTTATATTGTATAAGTTGTAAGTTTGGGTGTTTAATCATTGTAAAGGTGTTTAAGCATATTTGTGACCAGAAGGTTTGACTAAGGTTAATGGCTAAATCAGATTCCCATTTTAAGGTTGGGAGAGAGAGTGTCTCATCCACTTCGCACATCAATGTGTACATTTTTTATATTAGTTTGAGGTTGCTGAGATTAAAGAACTTTGCTACCCTGATAGAAAGCTGCAAGTTTATGAGATTCAGGTTATACTTTTTGCTTATTATAGATCTAAATTGTTGATATTCTAGAAATTTGTTGCTACTGATTCCATATTGTGAAGTGAAAATGTCAAATGATCTAAATGTTTTGTTTACAATTATATCCTCCAAGTGCTTTATTCCTTGGTTGCTCCATTGAGAGAAGTTCACCTTTTTTTATTTTGTAGGATATCAGGATTGTTCCAGATGGTTGTATATTTACATGGGAAGAGTGGTGACGTCGTTGTTTGAAGGAATTCCCACCAGGCTGTCAGAGACAGTGTTAATTTTGACATGAGATTTTGAATTTAGTTTTTGTCATAATTAAGTCATCATAATTCCCTTAGTTATAGTCCAGTTTTAGTCGACTAAATATCATAATAATATAGTTGACTAAACTACAGTAGATTGAGTTGACTAAAATAAAAATGAAAATGTAAAATGATTTTTCAAAACTTCCATGAAGTGCTTGAAGTTTGTCTAAATACTGACTTTCAAATTTGACCATTTAATACAAACACAGATTTTACTTAAGTGATTTTTTTATTAACTTTGCCTTTCTCTTTTCTCAAAATAAAATAGGAACATTTGATCTGCTCCCCTTAAAAAAACAGGCATTGTTCATGGAAAAAAACAAACAAACATGGAGACTCCAGGTATTTTAAGAGACAGAGAACTAGTTTGAATGCAAAAAATAGGTAAAGCACCACATTTTGTTTTCATTTCTGATTATATCATAAACTGAAACTTCTGATAACCTTCAAAGAAAAAGTGCAATACACTGTCATCAGGCCTTCACTCCCTGGACAATTATTCCAACATATTAAACTAGAAATATGTCACTTCTGCCATTTAAAACAAAGTATTTAATCCAAGGTGTATTTGTGTATAGCAAAGAAAAAAATGACTTATTTCCAACAGGTTATTAAAACCAATAACAAATAAAACAGTTTTCAAAAAGTGGTGCAGTCAGTGCAATCCTTATAACATTTTCACCATTATAACATCATCCATCAATGAATGGACATAAAAAAACAGTTATTGGCAAAGAGGACAGCTCTCTAAATGCCCCCAAAACAAAAATAAATCTGTAACTTTAAATCAAAAGCATTTTTTACTAAGTACTGCAAATATAAGATTTATTTGTTTCGATTCATTTTAAGGAAAGCACTTTGTGCCAAAGTGACCTTTGCTCTGTTGCGTTTCCCTCTTGTGAGGTCTCCTGTTACACTAAACGCCGTCTCTGCAGAGGCTGGAGAAGCTGGCAAAGCCAAGAGGTCGAATGCAGACGGTTTCAGGCTGGGAAGAAGAGAATCACTCTTTTCCAGCCAAAACTGTGTTCCTGTGTCACATGTGACTGGTTGTGAAAGCTCTTCCGTGTATTTTCTGATTTGCTGCCTGACAGTGTTTGTGGAGGTCCTCTGTCGAGGTTTTGTGCAGCATTTTGAGAGAAACCTGAAGATTGGTTTCTTTGATGTGGCTGGTACCACTTCTGGTTCCTTCCTGTTTTCTTCTCCATGATCTTCAGACTCATCCCCATGTTGCAAGTGTGTCTGTGTGGACTGGACCACACACTCCTCTGCCTGTTTGAGCAGTTCCTGAATATTTTCATTAGTCACATTTACAGGGTTTCACACACATTAGGGTTGACAAAGCAGGCAGCTGCTGCAAGTGCTGAGAACCAGTGGGCAAACCGAAGATTTATACTTCCTTTCATTTTCTCTGCAAGAGTAGCAAGATCCCGATAGCTGGTGTTCTCTTCAACGTCAGCGAGGTGGCTGAGCAGGTCCAACAGTGCGGGGACAACCAGGGACATGGACAAGGGTTTGGGTATGTTCTGCAAAAGGCAGGAGTAGCTCATGCAAGGACTTCACCTTCTGCCATTCACTAGCTGTCCCAACTCATGTCATTTGCTGTTTGGCAGACTGAGTCTTTTACTTTGAGGAGACGTGTTGTCATGTTAAATGTGCTCGACCATCGGGTGGGGCAGTCATTTATAACAACGAGGCCACACTCATCCAAGATCCTTTGTGTTGCAACAGAAGACCTCCGAAAAAGTTTCACCACCGATTTGCTTCATCCAGGAGTCTCTTGCCTCCTTCTGCATGAGGTGGACCACAAGCTGTGGGGAGGGCACCACACATGGCATCCGTTCCATGTTGACATTGTGGTACCTTAGTTACAAAAAAGGAAACAAATTAACAAAAATATTAAAATGGTTTATATTTAACCCTATTATAATATAAGTATTATCAGTTCATAGATGGAGATCATAAAGAAATTATAAAGACGCAATTCTAGAAATAACATACAGCTCCAGCTTTATTCATGCAAAAACAAGTTATCATGTAAAACAAACTTCAAGAAATGGCTCACCGTATTTCATCCGCTTCCAGTTCAGGGTCACTCTCCATCATGGGGTATTCTTCTGAATCCTCAGAGGTGACTTCTTCCCCCTCTGATGGGGTTTGTTTAAACGCTGCCACCATATTACTCCCATTGTCTGTAATCACTGGAATGATCTTCTCATTCGGTACATCCCACTCTTGCATTTATCCACACATGCTTTTATTGACAATGCAGTGTGTGGATGGGCTACTTGTTCCAGAGCCAATAATATGTGCTCAGGTTTATTTTGCTCAACACAAAAGTAGCATGAACTATTAGCCAGGAAAGAAGCAGTCAATCCCTTTTTGGTCCACAAGTCAATCCCAACAGATACTCTCCAAGCAGCAGCCAATCTTGTCCTGAATTTTTGTTTTTCATCTTCATAGTGTTTGTCTATCAGGTTTCTTATTTTAGTTTTCTTTGGAACAGTCAGCTTTCTATCAACAGCCTCCATCATGAGAATGAAGTCCTCATCTTCAGTAGTAGTGACTGGTAGTCCTGGCACCCTATCCATTTAGCTATTGCTTTCTCAATGTTCACTTGTTCTTTAGAGTCTATTTTATACTTAGAAAAACTTTGAAATGCAGTTGAAATATTCTATTGGGTAGCTGTGGCTTTCTTTGCAGCTGGTGCCCCGCTGTCGTCACATGAAGGTTTCAGTAACTGTTGGAAAAATAGCAAGTATAGAAGTTTTGTCATTTTTTCTTTACAAACTCTAACATTTTAGAATTATTGATGCAATTTTTGATTATTCACATCAACTACATAAGTAATTACTTGATCCAAAAGTAACTAACTCTTTGCAAGAGTACACCATAAAGCTCAACGTAGCGTTAGCATGCTTACCTTCGCATGGATTTCTGGATGACTGGTCTGCAAATGTCGCTTCAAGTTTGTTGTGTTTTTGCCGGTAATAGTCGCTCCACATGCTTTACATCGCGTCTTGTTTTCGGGTGCATCATACGTGAAATTTGTCCATACATCAGCTCTTCTTTTTCTCCCTGGAGTGGACATTGTTTTAAGATCTCATCACGAAACGCAGGTGAACTGTTTATAGCATTTTCCCGGGTAACTGTTTGGTTGCTGCCTCGCTATGCCTGAGCGTGAGGTCTGATTGGATGTCTTTTCCATTTCTCTCACCTTTACACACATTAGCCCATGTTTTGATTGGATGTCGTTGTTTTCGAGTATTTTTTGTCTAGTTTTTATTCGTTGCCGAAACTGTCAGTATATTTTGTTATAGTTTTCATCGATGCGCGCTGGGGTTTATGAAGTTGTCGTTTTGTTTTTGTAGTAAAACTATGCCTCTATCAATTACTACTTATTAAATTTTAATTACCTCGGAGCACCACTCATCACTTTTACTTAACTTAAGATTCAGGAGGATGAGAAAAACCTGAAATATACTTAATTCAATAAACACAGTCTCACTTAAAGTAGTAAATTCTCAGAACGAATGAACCAGAAATTGTACATTCAGAAATTATGACAAGAACGGATGAATTGATTATACATATTTATTACAATGATGGTAAACATACAGCAGTGAAAATGAGCAATGATGGAGAGGTTATTGGTGAGATGGTCAAGTGAATTTGTTTACAGGGATTTTCATTTATGATAGTAATAATGAGAGGTAAAAATGAATTGAATGAAATGGGGCAGAAAGGAACTGGTTGGAATTGAAGCAATTAAATTGGTATCGTTATTTCACTTAAATCTTTGTTAAAATTATACTTAGTGTTTGGATGAGAATTCAAATTTATACTTTGGTTAAATTTGATGTACTGTTGAACACCACAAGTGATATCAAAGCGCTATGAAGATCCTACTTTTTCCCGCTGGGTCAGTTGATGGAGCCGGCGGGCCGGGTGGTTCTGTCCTGGACTGCAAGTCTCCGGGAAATGGACCTTCTGGCGTCGGGAGAAGTAGGTCTGGAGCTGCTCTGATGAACGGGTTGGGATCTCTGTCCAGCAGAATCCCAGAGCCAAGGGCGGTGTTTCTCGTACTCAAATTATTCCAAAGGTTGTGTTCCACGCGTACTGTCTGAGGGTAGGCAGTACTTGTACAGACGCAAAAATTAGTGGAACTGCGGTTCTGGTGAATTACTGATCTCAAAAAGGAAAAATAAAAATGTTCGCTGGGTAAACTTAAACAAGGCTTGTTTCGCCTTCAATACAAATATTACTTTTCTGTTCGAACTTATCTCGTTAAGATCTTACGCGCACAAAAGAAGAGAGATGGAGTAAACTTATGAGAACAAAGAAACAGCTGCGTACAGCGGAAAGTTGCGAGAGGGCAACGAAATTAAGTCAAAGTACAAGAATCACGGCGATCGAGAGTCAAGGGCCGAGACAGAAGAACAAGCTAGGACAAACAAAAAGAAGAGAAGAAGAAGTGCTAAGTCCAGAGCGCGGGTCCATTTAACTGGACCCTTCCTCCTAGGTCCTGACCAATCGCAAACCACTAATCGTCAGAAGGCTGGTCAGTTTTACCCAATCAGGTCAGCTTTGATTGTTAACCAAGAGGGTAGGAGTGATTCAGGTCTTATTTCACTGCGGGCCCTGGTTCCTTTCTCCCATTTCATTAACATGATCATGATAATCAAATTATTAACTTTGTTTCTTAGCTTTAAGCATGGCAATCAACATTCTGGGGACTCATGCAGATGTTTTGTTTGCTTGAAAAGGGAACATTTACCAATAGTAATACTTTTACACATGAAACCCAATTGTTGTATATTTCACATATTTCTTATCAAGTGTGGATTAATCCATTGGCATGACTTGTCTTCCTCAGCCGATGAATCCTGAAAGAGAGTTACATTCTTATCCATTCCTATTATTTGCTTAACAGGGGTTCCAAACTTGGAAAGATATATCCAACATTATGTAGTAAAGTGTTCATGATTGATTCTGATGTGTGATCAGTTCAAGGATTTAAATCACATATGAGAATGAATAAAAAGGGAAACTTCAGTCAAACCTATCAACAAAAATCATGTAGGCTACATTAAACCAGTTAGTGAAAGGAGATTTAAGACACAAAGAAGTGCATCTGGAGTTTCTTCCTGTGGGAAGAGGGGTGGATCTGTCACCCAGAATGTATATTCGGGGAGGATCAAAGCAGAGTTGCCGGGTCTCTCTCCTGGCGCCGTTGAGTCTTATCTGGAGGTGTAAAGGTGTCATTTTGACAAGAGCCAGTTGCTTAGTTCGATGTGACATTCCGTATCTATTGACCTAAGGGACTGTAAATTGTGTTAGAGGTTTTGTTCAGACCATCTGGTTTGGGGTCTGCAGGAGGTCCTGAAAGAGAAATCTGGAGGTAAATGTGAATTGTGTGTTTATCTGGGGGGAAAAAGAAAAGAAAACTAATACACCCAAAGCCGTCCTCCTCTTTCGGGTCACAAAAGGTCATTTTCTCCAGTCCTCTAGGATGACACCCCCCTGACTGCAAGAGGAGATCAAGAGCCCATAATTTAATCCTGCCAAGGAGAAAAAGAAAAGGAAAATAAAAGTTGTTTTATTCCTCCTGGAAGAGCCTTGGAGGCTACATTTTTGTCTGAAAAAATAAGTCGTTGACGAAGACGAAGATGAAAATATTCCGTCAATAAAATTAACACTTGTCAGAGATTAACTAATAGTGATGCTTTTAAAACTATTGTGATGTTTGATAACTTGGCTAATAAAAGGACAGTTTTTTTATTTCTAGATTTCCACAGAATGCTTCTTCAAGATCTAACCACGGCTCATCTAATGGGTGAGACTTGTACCATTTTGAGATATACTGTAACCTGTTGACTGAGAAGTAGTAATGGAAATTGGGCAGGTCCAAACCCCCAGATCTTCTCATTTTCTGTAGAGTTTTTAAGCTAATACGTGGTGGTTTGTTCTTCCAAAGAAATTTAGAAATGTGAGAGTCCAGTGACTTAAACCACTTAGGGGATGGTTTAAAGGGTATCATAGAGAAGAGGTAGTTGATTTTTGGTAAAACCGTCATTTTAATCGTGGCAACTCTGCCCATGAGAGAAATGGGGAGAGACCTCCAGCGTGTGAGATCATCCTCTATGGTTTTAAAAGCTGAACATAGTTCAGTTTTGTTAACTCTGAAAGCCTGGAAGAAAAGTTTATATTCAAGTATTTTATATTTCCTGGCTGTAATGTAATAGTGGGTATATTCTGGAAACAACAGTTAATGGGCAGAACTGTCGACTTTGACCAGTTAATAGAATAATCTGAGATTAAAGAGAAATCATTAATTAGTGAGATGGTCTTTGATAGAGAGGTTTGTGAATTCTGAAGAAAAAGTAATATATCAGCATAAAGACTTATTTTGTGTTCTATGTTTTTTCCCTGGATGCCTTTGATATCCTTATTTTGCCTGATAGCGACTGCTAAGGGTTCAATAAAGATTGCACATAGTGAGGCTGAAAGTGGACAGCCTTGTCTGGTGCCTCTCTGTAAACTGAAGCTTGGTGAAATTTGATCATTCATCTTCACACAGGCCTTGAGTGAGTTATATAATATTTTTATCCAGTCAATAAAAGAGGGTCCAAATCCAAATTTATGTAGAGTTGCTAATAAAAATACTCTGTCAAAAGCTTTCTCTGCATCTAAAGAAATTATTGTTTCTAAGTTCTTAATGGTAGAGTGGTCTATAATATTGACAAGTCTCCATGTATTAACAGAGGATTGTCTACCTTTAATGAAACCAGTTTGGTCATGATGTATAATAGATGGAGTTACCATTTCTAGCCGGGTAGCGAGGGCTTTGCAAATTATTTTAAGATCAACATTTGAGTGATATAGGTCGATAACTGGATGGTAGTGTATGGTCTTTATCTCCAAGAGGATAATTTCAGCAGAGTTCATATTTAGAGGGAATCTATTGTTTTCCTTAATTTCTGATGTCATTTTTGTCATGGTGTGAAGATGTTGGACCCACATGCACGATTAAGCAATCTGGAGAATGTGAAAATGGTTTATTTGGAGAACTGAGGGGATGGTTCCGGAAAGACCCGAAGGCGGGGTTCTCTGCAAAGATAGATGTATGAGTAATGGAAATGATGGAATAATTCTCAGGGAAGTGAAGGTGTCCTACTTGTTTCGGAGTTGCCGTGAATTCGGGTGGTGTCAGGAGGTCCGAGAGGATGGATGTTGGCAGTGGGTGCCAGTGAGGGTCCTTTCGGTGGAGGGCAGATAGGCAGCGACAAGCTGATCGGATCCGGAGGATAGCCAGTGAAGAGAAAGCCAGGTTATTGGTAGGGAGTGGTTGCTGGTGATGATTGGCTGCTGGGAGGGAAATCGCAGGTAGCTCTGGAGAGTCCACAAAGGAGTGTCTCTGGAAAAAACAAGAATTTGTAAAGTCTCTCAAACGTTAGAGGATACAGGAACTCGCTGGAGGGCTTAGGTTTTACCACAGAGGCTCAACGCTCAAGCGACGAAGGACTGGCAATCAGCTGCAGATATAGTGCTGGCAGAAGATCTCTAATTTTCTACAGGTGTGCAGGTCTGCACACCTGTGGTGAAAACACCCTCCAGAAAATGGTTCCTCTGGCTCCCTCTGGTGGATCCTGAAAAGAACCCACACCCCCTGACAATTTTATGAAATGTAGGTGGCAATACATCCAAAAACTCTCTAAAATTCAGCAGGAAAACCATCTGGGCCTGGAGCTTTATTGCTATGGATGCGCTGGAGGGCTTTGTGGAGTTCTTCTATTGAGAGAGGTGAATCCAAACCCGTAGCCTGTTCATGATTTAATTTAGGAAGGTCGATGTTTCTGAGAAATTGATTAATATTGTGGTCTGATGGATCAATTTGTGGTGTGTATAAGTTTTGGTAAAACTCCCTGAATACTAAGTTTATTTCTTGATGATCATGGGTGATATTCCCTGCTGAGTCTTTAATAGAGGCTATGGTATTTTTTTCCCCGATTCATTTTCAACTGATTGGCTAAATATTTCCCAGACCGGTTGGCATATTTAAAGTTCTCCAAGTGTAGTCTTTGTGCTAGAAACTGTGTTTTCTTCTCTAGTATTTCATTTAGTTCTAGTTTGACCTTACTTATTTTCTTCAAGATGTCATCACTTAGGGAGGTACCATTGGCATCCTCTAGGGTTTTAATTTCAAGTTCTAAATGTGATTTTCTTGCATTCTCGTTCTTTTTCTTATAAGATGAAAAACTGATTATTTGTCCTCGCTTTACAGCTTTTCCTGCTTCCAACAACATGCATGCTGATGTTCCTGGAAGGTAGTTATTTTGCAAATACATATTCCACTCTTTTTTAAAGAAACTAATAAAGTCAGTATCTTTAAGTAATGATGTGTTGAATCTCCAGTTTTTAGATGGTGATGTGGCTTCCTTATTTATCAAAGTAAAAGAGACTGGTGCATGATCACTCATGGTGATGGGGTGGATTTTAACTTCTGATATATTGCTCAGCAAGGAGCTGTTGACTAAGAAGTAATCTAATCTAGAATATGAGTGGTGAACTGACTAGAAGAATGTGTATTCTCTTAAAGTAGGATTGTGAGATTGCCATGCATCACAAAGACCAAAATCCGCCATGTATTGTTTGACAGTATTGACAGATTGCCAATCCCTGCTATTTCCTGTAGCATTGACCCTGTCCGCACCAGAGTTCAAGACGAGGTTGAGGTCTCCTCCCACAATGATAATATCATCTAGGTGGTTTGAGAGTGCAGCAAAAAAGGAATGGAAAAAGGAGGAGTTAGCTGCTTCAAATTTTTGCCCTTGTCTTTAGTCTGGTCTTGTTTGAGCCCTTACTTCTAACAGATGATGCCATGTTGTTATATACCAAAATTTTCCAAGTTTTGTAGTAGTTGTTAGGATATTATATTAGATGGACGGAGCCCAGCCTCTATGCTGCTCCCTCCATTATGACGCCATCAGAAGTTCCTTATGTGCATTCTTAACATGTTCTTTGGTCTAAAACATGTTCACGATTGTCACTTTTGTTTCTTGAAATCTTGAAAGTTTAGACTTGCGGCCAAAAGTATTATTGCTCTTCCATCTGCAATGTCCAAGGATACCAGACGGTCACCATATGATGGTAGATACTCTTAGCTGTTCATCTGCAGTCTGACAGTGAAATCAATCTACATGTGGAAAAACAAATGAAACATTTTATGTTGTCAGTGTAAATTATCATAAACAGGCTATGCTGAATGTGGAAAAACAAGAAATTACATTTTTATCCATATTAATATCTTTGTGTATCATGAATATTTATGAAATTTGGCAATTCCCTTGACATGCTAACTACCGTAACCTTTTCCAGTCACTGTATGATTTCCTCTGAAACATGTCTTGATCTTCAGAAGTCATACAGCTCATCCATCCTTTGACAGTTCAACACAAATATCTAATAAATATTAGCTTTTATCAGATGTAGTCAGCTTTACTTCATTTCATTTTTCACTTTACTTTATTTCATTGACACATTGATTTCAGAAGATTCTGCAACTGAACAAAATTATCTCATATATTACTGTCACGGCGGGCGGTGGAGATGGTGAAGGAGTGGACCCAAATGCAGAGACGAGGGAACAGAGATGCAGGTTCGAGACTAATTTATTTTCCATTAAAGGAACCCAGGAGACTAAGAACAAACTAACTAGGTAACCAAATGATCCAGCAACCAAGGAGTGAAACTGAGTGGTATAAATACACAGGAAAACCAAATAAGAAACAGGTGAACGGAATGAACTGAAACAAGACCAGGTGAACTCAATGAACAGGAAATCAATTAAGCTAAACAAGAACCAAGGGAACTAAACAGGAAAAGCTACAAAATAAAACAGGAAACCAGAAACTAAGGCACCGAACAAAACCACATGATGACAATTACAAAATTTCACTAATGTGACAAAAACTTATCAGGAACAGTTTAAGTTATCACGTCGCTCCAGTTTATTAAGATTATTAAATAAAAAGAAATGAAGTTGGTGCTAAAAACGGAACAAGGTTTTGACATTAAACTTTATAACAGTATATGTTTGGATTGGTCAATACAAATACAATTTGAAAATAATCATCAGCTTTATATAACATAATTAATTAGATACTCCTCATCAACAAACAAGTGATTTTTCACTTAAGCTTAATTTTTTTTGTAATAACAAAGTAAGAAGTGTAATTTCTGTGGATTACCACTACTACACTGTGGACATGATCAGGAACATTGTTCCGATTCACATGATCTATTGTCTGATATGCATGAAAACAATTCCTCTGCTTGTCTGGGGAGACTTTGGCCTGATAAGACCAGGAGCAATATTCAAACTTCTTAGTAATACTCAGAAAAACATTCAACAAAATTTGAATGAACACATGCGATTAATCAAAAATAAATGTTCTTTTTGTATTATTATTTTACAACTGAGAAACAAATTGTACAATTTTTCACAAAAATTGTGACTTTATCATGTTAACGAGAGTTTTATTCTAAAAAACATAAAACATTATAACAAGATGCGTTTTGCAGTGAAAACGTGGAATATAAACCGTATTGGTCTTTAAATGAGGAAACTGCTGCAGTAGATGTGAGAAAAGTTTAATTTACCAAAAAGGGATTAAATTGTGCTTCATCTGACAGATTGTGATGGTGATGCTGGTGATGAACCAGACACGATGTCTTCCCAGTCCCAGCAGTGCAAATGGCCTTTATCATTTTAATTCTAGTTTTCAGAAGACAGTAGGCACATAGGTGTAACAACTGCAACACACACACCCCGACACACACCGCGCACCATCTGACCGCAGCTGGCAGGTCACGTGATGCTCCTATCCATCCACATTCCTGTGTGGACAAGAAATAAGGGTGGAATATTAATCCCAGACATATTATTTTCATCCGTAACTTCTGAGTCCAAACAACATGCATCCAGATAAATTTTTTACAATAAAATTTATCGGGATAAGAGTGTGATAATATGTTTCACGTTTTTACAATAAACTGTCAGGCTATGAGGTTTTAAGATCCTAATCTATATCTGGGTGACGCTCTACGGTTCCTTCCTGGTCACACAATGGTCCCTTAAACCCAGAACACCCGTGATACCCGCTCTGTCCAAACAACACCGTTTGATCAGCTGCTTGTCGTGACAGAAAGCCAAAACATCAGCGCAGATCTCTTTTCCCTCAGTTTCATCAGCTTTTGACGTGAATTCCGCGCAGAACCCTCCCCCGGAGCCAGCCATGCACCATTCCAGGAGGGGGCAGAGGGGGGTCCCAGCCAGAGTCCTCCGCAGAGGGCCCAGCCAGAGGGCCAGGATCCCCAGACCGCCACCGAGGGGCAGCCAGGCGGCACCCCAGTGCACCAGCCGCACTCCCCGAGCACCAAGACCCCTCCCTATGCCCACACATGTACCCCCACACACACACATATACACACATTCACGCATCCACACTCCCTCCTGAAGCACACCCTACCCACCCAATCTCTTACACACACTCCAACTCACAGTCCCCTACCCCCGTGCCCCCACTCACATACTCCCCTATAAGCTCCCCCAAAGCTCCCCCTATATATACCTCAACATGCACCCCCCTACTAAGACCCCATTCACTCACTCCCTTCTTTATACTCACACACCCCATCACACACACATCCCTGCGGTTGTTCTACGTTCTTCTGACTTGAAGCGGGAAATTGGGTACCTGTCAATCAAAAGGACACGCCCCTAAATATTCCGAACTTCAAGATTAAATTACTTTTAAACGGGCGAGTTAGAAAAAAATTCACTCCCCCCACAGTTGTCATGAAGGTAAACCTGACCTATTAAACCTAAAATGGATTTTTGTACCAGGCTGTAAATATGTTTATTCCTGCTGTAAACATGTTTATTTCTGCTGTAAACATGTTTATTTCTGCTGGGACGTTGGTCTTTTTAACATGGGAGTGTATGGAGATTTGCTCTGTTTTGCAGCCCCTAGTGGATGAAGGGGGAACTGCAGTTTTATGCACTTCCACATAGGCTTCACTTTTAACCGCCGGAGGTTGCCGCTTGACTCCTACACTGCCCCCTATACGTACCAACACCTCCCACCTAATCCCTCCACCTCTACCCACCCACACACGCTCCATCAAACAACCCTCTGGCCCCCCCAACTAATACACTCTCCCTTTATTCACGCACATGCCCCATTGCCCACTCCCCCAACTCACCTCCACTCTACGCACACACACACCTCCCTACACCCCTCCATCCACATTCACACTCCTCATTATACACAAGCACACTTCGACATACCCACATCCAACCCACCACATCACTCTCGCTACCACCAACATACCCCCCACATACACACCCCCACCCATCTGCATACACCCCCCCCCCCCCCCCCCCCAACCCAGCGGCCACCCACTTTCCAAATTCTTTCCCCTGATACCTCCCATTACCACCCCCCTCCTTTAGTCTTACATTCCATTCGCAACTTCATCCATTTGCTCCTGTACTTTCATCTTTTCATCTCATACTTTCATCTTTCCTTCTCAACGTGTCCCATGTGAGACACCCCAAGGGATTTCTTTTATTCCAAGTGGCAGGAATGGGTTTCCATAATACTGTCAGAAAAATCCGGTAAAAATTGCTAAAGTTATGGCCATCTTGGATGGGTCTCCATGACAGACAAACAGATAAAGCTGGTAAAAACATAACTTTCATGGTGGAGGTAATTATGCTACCATGTAAAACTGTCTTTGTGAAACATCAGTATCATATTTTCCATAAACACTTCATAGGAGTAAAATTTATCATTTGCATTCAGTAGATTATTCACTGTGTTAACATTATTTATAAACCAGTTATGTAGAAAAGTGTTTTGTTTGTGTGTAATATATAGGAGTTGTTCCACAGAAAACAGTTATGTGGGGAAACTACGAAAGTGGAGACCCATCCAATATGGCGGTGACGCTGGTTTACTCTCCAGCGCTCTACGAGGCGTCTATGTATAAGATGTCTATGTATATATTATGTCTATATGTATGATGTCTATGTATTTATGACGTCCATGTATATATGATGTCTATGTACACGATGTCTATGTATATTATGTCTATGCACATATGACGTCTATGTATATGATTTGGTGAAAACCATAGACATCATATATTCGTAGACGCCGCATTGTATCACGCCGCCTATACGAGCTGACGTCTCATCGCGCCGCCATCTTGGATGGGTCTCCCATGCGCCTGCAATGCATTTATTTGTAAGGTGTAGGACCAACCACGACAAGAATTCCACGGATTTTTACCTGTTTTTCCTCACAGTTTGGTTTGTTACAAAGGGTAGAGACATTGTTATGATACAGATCACTGTAAAACATTAAGAAACAACGTGCTTTTAAGTTAAAATATTTTGATAAGTCCTATAGTTAGGGATCATTAGCTATCTAACTATCCCTTAGTTATGCTGCGATAGGTTTAGACTGCTGAGGGAAATTTCCTGGTACACAAGGGCTGCTAAATTTCCAAAAACCTTGGAGTAAGATTTAATGAAGACAATCCAAATTTTGCTGTATACAGAAAAGCAAGACATTAGACCCAGGATGTTTCATTTTATGTAGGTTTAATAATAAAATATAGCACTCAGAAGTAACATTACATTATACATATACATATATACACATATATACATATACATATACATATACACACACACACACACACATATACATATATATATATATATATATATATATATATATATATGTGTGTGTGTGTGTGTGTGTGTGTGTGTGTGAAATGAAATAAAAAGTACTTTATTAATCCCAAAGGGAAATTCAATATTGTAGTATATACTAATTAATTTGAGGAGGTCTTATTCCGGAGGCTGCTGGCAGGAATGATCTTCTGTATCTTTCAGCCTTACATCGGCCCTGAAGAAGCCTCTCACTGAACACACTTTGTTGTTTCATCACTGTGTTGTGGAGAGGGTGTGAAGAATCCTCCATCATCTTCATCAGCTTGTGCAGCATATTTCTTTGGACAATCAGCTCCAGCGGCTCCAGAGTTACTCCAAGCACAGAAGCAGCTTTCTGGATCAGTTTGTTGATTCTCTTCAAGTCTCTGGTTCTGATGCTACTACCCCAGCAGATGCTGCAAAGCTGACTGCACTCTCCACAACAGACTTATAGAAGATATGCAACATCTTGGTGCAGACGTTAAACCATCTCAGCTTCCTTAAGAAGTACAGTCTGCTCTGACCTTTCTTGTAGATGTAGTCAGTGTTGCATTTCCAGTCCAGTTTGTTGTCCAGCTGAACTCCAAGATACTTGTATTCCTCCACCACCTCCACCTCCTCTCCCAGGATGGAAACAGTGCTTTGTTTATTCTTCTTCCTCCTGAAGTCAACAATCATCTCTTTTGTTTTGCTGCTATTTAATATGAGATGATTGTCACCGCACCATTTAACAAACTGACTGACCAGTTCTCTGTACTCTGCTTCTTGTCCATCCCTGATACACCCCACAACTGCAGAGTCATCAGAGTATTTCTGCAGATGACAGGACTCAGAGTTGTACTGGAAGTCTGAGGTGTACAGAGTGAAGAGGAATGGCCAGAGTACAGTTCCTTGTGGTGCACCAGTGCTGCTGACCTCCATCTCAGACACACAACCTTTCAGTCTCACAAACTGGGGTCTGTTTGTGAGGTAGTCATAGATCCAGCTGGTTGTGGAGGTATCCACCTGGAATTTATGGAGCTTCTCACATAACAAAGCAGGCTGAATGGTATTAAAAGCACTGAGAAATGAAAGAACATGACCCTCAGAGTGCTGCCTGAATGGTCCAGATGAGAGTGTGCTCTCTGGAGCAGGTATATGATGGCATCTTCAACCCCAAGTCCATTACGATATGCAAACTGGAATGGGTCCTGAAAGGTGTTTACTTGCACAGCACTGGGACTATTTTGTCTCAGACTGGTGTTGAAAAGTATATATATATATATATATATATATATATATATATATATATATATATATATATATATATATATATATATATACACATATATATATATATATAATATATATATATATGTGTGTGTGTGTGTGTGTGTGTGTGTATTAGTGTTAATTTAGGTTTATTTTATTCTTCATTCATTCTTTGTTAAATGTAATGTCTTCTCCCCACTTGTTGTCTCATGATTGTCCTTTGTGCAGTACATTAAATTCTCCAGCGCTCTGCTTCATTACTCATATATGAAGCTACGCTTTTTTTCTACTTCTACTTTTTAATCCTGTGTTGCCTCTACTGGGTTCTTGGTGTGCAGGAATAATTCTAATAATAATATCATAATAATTCTAACAATTCACTTGCATTCAGGAGATTATTCACTGTGTTAATATTATTTATCAACCAATTATGTAGAAAAGTGGGGTTTTTTTTTAGTGTTTAATATATACGCGTTGTTCCACAAAAGAGTTTTGTGGGGAAACTACGTTGACGCTGCAGCAAAACTCGACAGCGGAGACCCATCCAATATGGCGGCGACGCTGGTTGACTCTCCAGCGCTCAATGAGGCGTCTACGTATATATGATGTCTATGGTGAAAACCAAAGGAAGAAAAGTGACGTAGAGGTTTCCCTAAATTCATTGCGGCATGATGGCGGACAGCAGGGAGAAAGCACTCCAGGACTACAGGAAGAAATTACTGGAACACAAAGAAGTGGACGGTCGTCTGAAAGAATGTGAGAAAAACCTCCAGATGTTTCTGCTTCAGCCTGACTGTTGGTTGTTGTTGTTTATCAGAAAGCTCACCGGTTAGCCTAGCCACTAGATACTGCTGTGTCATGCCGTTAGCATCGTTATCAATGGGCCGACCCAATCCAGAACCCTAACCAGAACTCCCAGTCCAGAACCCTAACCAGAACTCCCAGTCCAGAACCCTAACCAGAACCCCCAATCCAGAACGCTAACCAGAACCCCCAATCCAGAACCACCCCAACCAGAACCCTAACCAGAACCCCCGGGGATAAAACACACCCAATCCAGAACCAACACCGTGGATAAGACAGACATGACCTCCGCGGTGGTTACTGGCGGCTGGGTTCGTTTCTGACTGGTGTGCTAACGGCTAACAGCTAGCTGCTAACGGCTAACAGCATGTCCTGTGTCTGCAGTGAGGGAGCAGCTGAGAGAACAAACCAAGCAGTACGAGAAATCGGAGAACGACCTGAAGGCTCTTCAGAGTGTTGGACAGGTAAGAAAACTCACCTGGTCCGCAGCTTTGACATCAGCCAGCCTCAGGAAGGAAGATGATCGGAGCTGTTTACTGGAAGGATTTCCTCCTTTCCTGTCAACACATCTTTCTCACACCAGTTCCATTCGTCACGTCTGGCTTGGTCTGAAAAAGTGTCCTGATGTGGATTTACTGTGTTCTGATCGACCAAATCTCTTCCTGCAGATTGTCGGAGAGGTGCTCAAACAGCTGACTGAAGAGAAATGTAAGTTAACTGTACTGGATGCTGCACATGTGCCTGTCCTCTAGCCACGACGTCCTCCAGCCGCCACATCCTCTAGCCGCCACGCTGCGACGTCCTCTAGCCGCCACGCTGCGACGTCCTCTAGCCGCCACGCTGCGACGTCCTCTAGCCGCCACGCTGCGACGTCCTCTAGCCGCCACGCTGCGACGTCCTCTAGCCGCCACGTCCTCTAGCCTCCACGCTGCGACGTCATCTATCCGCCACATCCTCTAGCCGCCACATCCTCTAGCCGCCACGCTGCGACGTCCTCTAGCCGCCACGCTGCGACGTCCTCTAGCCGCGACGTCCTCTAGCCGCCACGCTGCGACGTCCTCTAGCCGCCACGCTGCGACGTCCTCTAGCCGCCACGCTGCGACGTCCTCTAGCCACCACGTCCTCTAGCCGCCACATCCTCTAGCCGCCACGCTGCCACGTCCTCTAGCCGCCACGCTGCGACGCCCTCTAGCCTTGATGTCCGCCAGCCGCGACGCCCTCTAGCCGTAGCGTCCGCTAGCCACAAGCCGGTGTTTTTTACGGAGGGGGTGCGTGGGAATGTTTGGAATGTTTCTGTACAGATAAATCCCGATGTGGACATAGAGAGCGGTAGCTCCAAGCTATTTATGTCGGCATACGGCGTGTTTGCAGATGCTTTCTCCCAATGTTTCTTCTGTCTCGTTATTTCAGTCATCGTTAAAGCCACCAATGGGCCGCGCTACGTGGTTGGATGCCGCAGACAGGTAAGTTCTGAGGAAATGGTTTTCTGCAGAGTTTTCTGCAGTGTGTTTCTGATGATGAATGTTTTCTTGCAGCTGGACAAATCCCAGCTGAAACCCGGCACTAGGGTGGCTCTTGACATGACGACTCTCACTATAATGAGGTAAACCTGTTAGACTCGGCCAGTCTGGCCCGGCCGCAGGTCCAGGAGGACGAGGCCAGTCGCTAACAGATGATGATGATGATGATGGGCTGTTGTCTGTCCTCGGTTCCACAGGTACCTACCAAGAGAGGTGGATCCTCTGGTCTACAACATGTCCCACGAGGACCCAGGCAGCGTCTCCTACTCGGAAATCGGAGGACTGTCTGAGCAGATCCGTGAGCTTAGAGAGGTATGACACGTCCCACTGTTGCCTTTATTGGCAGTTAGAAACAATAAGAGAATAAGTTCCAGCTCCTGGTTTGGTTTCAGTATTTCTATGACGCGACGATTTGGAGCTGATTCTGACAGTTGGCAGAAAATCCTGATAACTGATTATTGGCTGATTATTTAAAATAGAATTTGGTGAATAACAGAACTTAGTTTTGGTCCCTTATAGCTGCAAAAAGCAGAACATTTTACGGTCTGACGGTATTTAGTTGTAACTTTAGTTGTAACGTAACGTTAGCACAGTCCTCCCTCTGCGTTCACATCACTCCTCGACACGTCCGTAATGTTAGCACAGTCCTCCCTCTGCGTTCACATCACTCCTCGACACGTCCGTAATGTTAGCACAGTCCTACCTCTGCGTTCACATCACTCCTCGACACGTCCGTAATGTTAGCACGGTCCTCCCTCTGCGTTCACATCACTCCTCGACACGTCCGTAATGTTAGCACGGTCCTCCCTCTGCGTTCACATCACTCCTCGACACGTCCGTAATGTTAGCACAGTCCTACCTCTGCGTTCACATCACTCCTCGACACGTCCGTAATGTTAGCACAGTCCTACCTCTGCGTTCACATCACTCCTCGACACGTCCGTAACGTTAGCACGGTCCTACCTCTGCGTTCACATCACTCCTCGACACGTCCGTAACGTTAGCACGGTCCTCCCTCTGCGTTCACGTCGCTCCTCGACACGTCCGTAACGTTAGCACGGTCCTCCCTCTGCGTTCACATCACTCCTCGACACGTCCATAACGTTAGCACGGTCCTCCCTCTGCGTTCACATCACTCCTCGACACGTCCATAACGTTAGCACGGTCCTCCCTCTGCGTTCACGTCGCTCCTCAACACGTCGGTAACGTTAGCATGGTCCTTTCTCTGCATCACATCGCTCCTCGACGCGTCGGTAACGTTAGCATCGCCTCCCTCTACGTTCACGTTGCTTCTCGACACATCGGTAACGTTAGCATCGCCTCCCTCTGCGTTCACGTTGCTTCTCGAAACGTCGGTAACGTTAGCATCGCCGCCCTCTGCGTTCACGTTGCTCCTCGACACTTCGGTAACGTTAGCATCGCCTCCCTCTGCGTTCACGTCGCTCCTCGACACGTCGGTAACGTTAGCATCGCCTCCCTCTGCGTTCACGTCGCTCCTGGACACGTCGGTAACGTTAGCATCGCCTCCCTCTGCGTTCACGTCGCTCCTCGACACGTCGGTAACGTTAGCATCGCCTCCCTCTGCGTTCACGTCGCTCCTCGACACGTCGGTAACGTTAGCATCGCCTCCCTCTGCGTTCACGTCGCTCCTCGACACGTCGGTAACGTTAGCATCGCCTCCCTCTGCGTTTACGTCGCTCCTCGACACGCAGCTGACGGAGTGAAAAGCACGTCTGCATGTTACGAACTCATTCTAACAAGTCTTTTACAGATCAAACTCCCAAACGCAACATAACTTACTAGCAGCCACTCGTTCAAGTGAAACTGCGTCAATATCTGAGTCAATATTCATGTCGCGTCGTTAATAAACCGGTCGGGCCCTTTCCCTAAAAAAGTCCTCGCCAGCAGGATAAAACCGGCCTGAAGAGAGCACCTGTCCTACTGGTGGGACAGGGTTCCACTGCTACCAGTCAGAACATTCTGGAGGAAGAGGATAAACTGGGTGGTGGTGCGGACATCATGTAAATGTTAAACCTGGTTTAAGGTCTATGTAAATATAAACATGAAGGTCCAGAATCTCAGCTAAAAGCTCAGTAAAACTATTTCTATGACCACAAAGTAAAGTTATTTTAACAATTAAGGAGCAGGTCAAGAAAACATCCGGTCCGTACCCCATCTGTGTTCTTTATATTTCATCAGGTGATTGAACTGCCTCTAACTAACCCGGAGCTCTTCCAGAGGGTCGGCATCATCCCCCCTAAAGGCTGCCTGCTGTATGGACCTCCAGGTTAGTGACATCATCACACTGTTTTAACCCTTAAAACTCCATGAAACCTCCAGCAAACGACGGCTCCTGACCTCTAGTGATCAAGTCATCCTCAGCTTTAATTATTCATTAAAGAACAGAATTAATTTACAATAGTCACTGAGATCACCGCAAACTAAAAGTAATAAATAAAAAATGACTAAATTATCATTTGGTGAAATAAGACGTTTCCATTTAGACATCTTGTCTGTGTGGAAACGTCACGTCTCCATGGAAACGTCACGTCTGCGTGAAAACATCACGTCTGCGTGGAAACATCACGTTTAGATGCCCAGATTAAATAGTTCAGCTTCTTCATATGAAAATAAAACATGTGGAGCAAAATGAGCGAACATGTGTGGGAGTTTTAATGAAACGGTTGTTGATCTGGAACAGGAACTGGGAAGACCCTTCTGGCCCGAGCCGTTGCCAGTCAGCTGGACTGTAACTTCCTGAAGGTGAGCGTTGCTTCTGGGTTGTGTTCAGCCGGGAGTCCAGTCAGCTGATTGTGGCTTTCTGCAGGTGGTGTCCAGCTCCATCGTGGATAAATACATTGGAGAAAGTGCTCGTCTGATCAGAGAGATGTTTAACTACGCCAGGGACCACCAGCCATGCATCATCTTCATGGACGAAATTGATGCCATTGGTGAGTGGAGGCCGGTTCTGACTCTGAAACCCAACCAGAGTAAACTGCTGCATTACGGGGGTGGGACACATGGAGCAGTCCTTCCCAGTTCTATTGGGTGTACTGGTTGTACTGGTGACTCAGCAGGCCTCACCGGCCTGTGATGTGTGTGTCCTGCAGGAGGCCGGCGCTTCTCTGAAGGAACGTCGGCAGACAGAGAAATCCAGAGGACCCTGATGGAGGTACCTTCAGAACCATCATTTAACCCTTACAGAAACGGTCCTGGCGCCTGCTAGTCGTAAAGTGGGACCAGTGTTAACCCTTTCATGGCGTTGGCAGTGGGGAGGTTACGGGCCTGGCTCAGGACCACAGCGGTGTGTCATACTGGGGACTTGAACCGGTGTCTTCCTTCAACGTGGTAATGACGTGAAATGTTGCCATGACTACACTCACATCCTGATGCCAGTGGTTCTGGTGGTCCAGACAGACAAAAACTGTTCTGCACTGGGATCCGGTTGTGGTCTCCAGTACGGCGAAGCGAAGGAAGCTCGCCGGGCGGCGTCAGCTTTAGGATTCATGTTGAATGTTGGACCGGTTCTGCTCCTGGATCCAGACTGGTTCTGAGCTTCACAGAATGACTTCCTGTTTCCCGCCAGCTGCTGAACCAGATGGACGGCTTTGACACGCTACACAGGGTGAAGATGATCATGGCCACCAACAGACCCGATACGCTGGACCCGGCGCTGCTGCGGCCGGGCCGACTGGACCGTAAAATCCGTAAGATCTTGTCCTCCTCCTACGTTTCTCAGCTTGTTGGGGAAGCTCACGTCCTGTTTCTCTGCAGACATCGAGCTGCCCAATGAGCAGGCCCGTCTGGACATCCTGAAGATCCACTCCAGTCCCATCACCAAGCACGGCGAGATCGGTGAGTGGACCGTGTTCTGCATGCCGCCGGCCTCCAGGACCAGCTCTAACCCGGCTCTGTTTGCAGATTTCGAAGCCATCGTGAAGCTTTCAGACGGTTTCAACGGAGCAGATCTGAGGAACGTGTGCACAGAAGCAGGTGGGTCATCATCCAGAACCATCACCAGGTCTGATTCTGGCTTTTCCTGAGTGCCAGTTGTCTGCTTGCAGGACTGTTTGCTATCCGGTCCGACCGCGAGTACGTCACTCAGGAAGACTTCATGAAGGCCGTGAGGAAGGTGGCCGATTCCAAGAAGCTGGAGTCCAAGTTGGACTACAAGCCTGTTTAAACCGTGTGTGTGTGTGTGTGTGTGTGTGTGCGTGTGTGTGTGTGTGTGCGGACGCTTCGTCCTGTTGCTTTACGGTGGAAACTGCTGTAGAAACAGCTTCCTCATGTTCGTACCACACAGCCAGGCTGATGGTTCTGCTTACATGTATCAATAAGTTCTGCTCAAATATACGTCCCGTGTCCAGATGGCTGTCGGTGTCTTTTATCACGCTTCCTCCACCTCAACACCGCCACAGGTCAAGTGAGGCAGACTGAAAACTTTGTTGGAGCAATAAACAAGGATTCAGATCATTAAACTGACTTCCGTTCCATCATTGTGGCTGACAGTCCTGACTGGGTTGCCGTGGTAACGAGTGTTGAGGATGTGTGTCTTTGTGTTTCCCTGCTGCAACACGGTTGATGCACATCAGACTGAATGGGCAGACTGATGCACGCCACCACCTGTTTCCATGGAGATCTATGTTTTCCTCAGAGGCACAGACATGATGAAGGGCGTGTCCTCACACTCTTCATCCTTCCTGCTGGTGTCCTGCCTCTGCTGCTGGTCCCAGTACGAAGGACTCCACCACGAAGGCTCTGCAGATGGGGCAGTGCTGGAAGTATGACACACACTGATCACACACACAGGCGTGTCTGCAGGGCAGCAGGACGCGGTTCACCGCAGCATTCTGGCAGACCACACAGTCCCTGGATGTCCCCTCAGACCAGTCCTCCATGCAGGGCGGGGGCCCCGATGGCCCCCCACCATCAGCAGACATGTAGAGAGGCTGCAGAAGACAGGAGGTGATACGCATCAGTCGCATGTTGGAGACCAACATGGTCATGTCTGCAGAGAACATCATGCAGAAGGAAACAAACCCTTACATGGTTACCTAACCCTAAACCGCACCGGGACGCGTCTCCGTTACCTAAACCGCACCGGGACGCGTCTCCGTTACCTAAACAGCACCGGGACGCGTCTCCGTTACCTAAACAGCACCGGGACGCGTCTCCGTTACCTAAACCGCACCGGGACGCGTCTCCGTTACCTAAACCGCACCGGGACGCGTCTCCGTTACCTAAACCGCACCGGGACGCGTCTCCGTTACCTAAACAGCACCGGGACGCGTCTCCGTTACCTAAACCGCACCGGGACGCGTCTCCGTTACCTAAACCGCACCGGATCGCGTCTCCGTTACCTAAACAGCACCGGGACGCGTCTCCGTTACCTAAACCGCACCGGGACGCGTCTCCGTTACCTAAACCGCACCGGGACGCGTCTCCGTTACCTAAACCGCACCGGGACGCGTCTCCGTTACCTAAACCGCACCGGGGCGTCTCCGTTACCTAAACCGCACCGGGACGCGTCTCCGTTACCTAAACCGCACCGGATCGCGTCTCCGTTACCTAAACCGCACCGGATCGCGTCTCCGTTACCTAAACAGCACCGGGACGCGTCTCCGTTACCTAAACCGCACCGGGACGCGTCTCCGTTACCTAAACCGCACCGGGACGCGTCTCCGTTACCTAAACAGCACCGGGACGCGTCTCCGTTACCTAAACCGCACCGGATCGCGTCTCCGTTACCTAAACCGCACCGGATCGCGTCTCCGTTACCTAAACCGCACCGGATCGCGTCTCCGTTACCTAAACCGCACCGGATCGCGTCTCCGTTACCTAAACAGCACCGGATCGCGTCTCCGTTACCTAAACCGCACCGGGACGCGTCTCCGTTACCTAAACAGCACCGGGACGCGTCTCCGTTACCTAAACCGCACCGGGACGCGTCTCCGTTACCTAAACCGCACCGGGACGCGTCTCCGTTACCTAAACAGCACCGGATCGCGTCTCCGTTACCTAAACCGCACCGGGACGCGTCTCCGTTACCTAAACAGCACCGGATCGCGTCTCCGTTACCTAAACCGCACCGGGACGCGTCTCCGTTACCTAAACCGCACCGGGACGCGTCTCCGTTACCTAAACAGCACCGGGACGCGTCTCCGTTACCTAAACAGCACCGGGACGCGTCTCCGTTACCTAAACCGCACCGGGACGCGTCTCCGTTACCTAAACCGCACCGGGACGCGTCTCCGTTACCTAAACCGCACCGGGACGCGTCTCCGTTACCTAAACAGCACCGGGACGCGTCTCCGTTACCTAAACCGCACCGGGACGCGTCTCCGTTACCTAAACCGCACCGGATCGCGTCTCCGTTACCTAAACAGCACCGGGACGCGTCTCCGTTACCTAAACCGCACCGGGACGCGTCTCCGTTACCTAAACCGCACCGGGACGCGTCTCCGTTACCTAAACCGCACCGGGACGCGTCTCCGTTACCTAAACCGCACCGGGACGCGTCTCCGTTACCTAAACCGCACCGGGGCGTCTCCGTTACCTAAACCGCACCGGGACGCGTCTCCGTTACCTAAACCGCACCGGATCGCGTCTCCGTTACCTAAACCGCACCGGATCGCGTCTCCGTTACCTAAACAGCACCGGGACGCGTCTCCGTTACCTAAACCGCACCGGGACGCGTCTCCGTTACCTAAACCGCACCGGGACGCGTCTCCGTTACCTAAACAGCACCGGGACGCGTCTCCGTTACCTAAACCGCACCGGATCGCGTCTCCGTTACCTAAACCGCACCGGATCGCGTCTCCGTTACCTAAACCGCACCGGATCGCGTCTCCGTTACCTAAACCGCACCGGATCGCGTCTCCGTTACCTAAACAGCACCGGATCGCGTCTCCGTTACCTAAACCGCACCGGGACGCGTCTCCGTTACCTAAACAGCACCGGGACGCGTCTCCGTTACCTAAACCGCACCGGGACGCGTCTCCGTTACCTAAACCGCACCGGGACGCGTCTCCGTTACCTAAACAGCACCGGATCGCGTCTCCGTTACCTAAACCGCACCGGGACGCGTCTCCGTTACCTAAACAGCACCGGATCGCGTCTCCGTTACCTAAACCGCACCGGGACGCGTCTCCGTTACCTAAACCGCACCGGGACGCGTCTCCGTTACCTAAACAGCACCGGATCGCGTCTCCGTTACCTAAACCGCACCGGGACGCGTCTCCGTTACCTAAACAGCACCGGATCGCGTCTCCGTTACCTAAACCGCACCGGGACGCGTCTCCGTTACCTAAACCGCACCGGGACGCGTCTCCGTTACCTAAACCGCACCGGATCGCGTCTCCGTTACCTAAACCGCACCGGGACGCGTCTCCGTTACCTAAACCGCACCGGGACGCGTCTCCGTTACCTAAACCGCACCGGGACGCGTCTCCGTTACCTAAACCGCACCGGATCGCGTCTCCGTTACCTAAACCGCACCGGGACGCGTCTCCGTTACCTAAACCGCACCGGGACGCGTCTCCGTTACCTAAACCGCACCGGGACGCGTCTCCGTTACCTAAACCGCACCGGATCGCATCTCCGTTACCTAAACCGCACCGGGACGCATCTCCGTTACCTAAACAACTCCGTACTCCGCCTGCACACCTGTTGTATAATAGAAGTAGGAAGGAAGCGGAGGGTGGAGATTCGACACCTGGCCAGGTGAAGCCCGGACGTGCAGCTGCAGGGAGGGATTCCCCACATCGGTTTGTGTCGACAGATAGCATCCTGCTAACGTAGAGACGCGATGCCTGAAAGAAAGTTTGCAGGTGGCGGGTACTGCAGGTGTTTATTATAACGAGGAAACAGGTGTGATATGAACCCCTGCTGCACGTCCAGGTGAGGATTAGCACGTAGACAGCCGCCCATCAGGTTGGTTTCTCCAACCACAGCCTACATACTTTCAGGCCCTGTTTTGTATGTAAGCCATGTTTATAAATGAGGTCCCGTGACCAGACTGCTCCCGACCCGGTTCTGCCACGTACCTTCAGCTCGTACACGTTCCCCTCCGAGGTGAGGAGGTACTGGAAAAGAACCCGAGCAGACAGCTGGTACCGCTCATCAGGAACATGAAAGACCGTCACACTGGAGACCTGCGAGAGATGGAGGTCAATCACCTGACTCACTGTTTCCATGGAAACACAGCAAAACAAAAGAAGTGACTCACTATGTCGTACAGGGGTGTGGTCTCTGCCACCGTCAGAACCGACACCAGTGGGTACCGCTGTCTAGGCAGGGGTCCAAAGTCTGAGATTCCCACGTTGGTGGGAATGACAGTCCGGCATTCCTCGGAGTCGTCCCTGCTGATACTGAGGTGTAGGAGTCAAGGAGGTTCTGGTTCTGATGGGTTTAAAATCCACACTGTGATGAATAATATACATACAGAACGTCTGCTTCAGCTCCGCGGCGTCGACGTTCTGCAGCTTGAATCATGTGGAACGGGTTGTTGGGAAGAAGCTGTCATAGGGTTCTGTCTCAGAGCCGGTTGGCTGAAGATGTGAGTCACACCGCAGACAGACTTTTCCGTTACCACACCTGTTCACCTGTCCGTCTCCTGCAGTCAGGTAAAGGAACAACTGGAGCAACTCAGCTGGATGGTCCAGTTGGTTCTGGAAGCTGCTCAGAACCATGATGGTGGATCTTCAGGACCTTCTCAACACCAGCCGGAGTCATAAGAGTCCCTATGATGTGGAAATCATCCAGCCTTGTTCCAGGACCTAAACAATCCCAACCAGACGAATACACATTCCAGTTTGCTGATCATCATGTCCATGCAGTTGAAGACCTCGTCGTCATGTCCCTGATTCAGAGAACCAGCTCTCATCCGGACCAATCGGTGCTTTTAATGCTTCGACTGTTCAGTTGACACTCTGGACATTTGGCAGAACCTGCTCTTTGCTTCCTCTCATCGGTTCTGACGGGGACCTCCATCACCAGAGCCAGAAGGGGTTTTTTAGTCTCAGATTGGTTCTGTCAGCTGACGGGACCAGATACTCTTACCTGAGTGGATTGGTTCTGTTAGCTCATCTAAACGGGTCTGGTTACCATTGGGTACACCTCCCTGAGTTGATCGGTTCCATTACCAATGGGAGAGGGTTCTTTCACCTGATTGGTCCGATCTGGTTCCGTTGCCTCAGCAGATCAGATTCTGTGAGAGATGGAAGGATACTGGAAGTTCTGGTGGTACTGGTGGTGCAGGTGCAGGGCCTCCTGGAACTGGTGGGGGGTCCTGAATCTCCGGTTGAGCTTGTGGTCCTGCAGTACCCCCTGCAGGGCAGAGACCTCACAGCCCCAGAAACAGCTGAGGACGCAGGGCTGCAGACATCGCGGTTTCAGGGACACTCCCTCTGCAACAGAGAGCGGTGGAGTTAGTCTGGACTCATGACCCCTCGTCGCCAACATGGCCGACACGTTGCCAACATGGCCGACATGTCATGCAGCTCAGGATAGAGGACTTGAAGCTCCGCTTTCTGTAACTGTTCACAGAAATAAAGCTGGATTATGATATAAGGGACAGATGGACGTAGCAGGTCTGCCAGCTGGTACTGCATGTTTCTGGACTTTCCCTATCCGGTACTCCCCACTAGTTCTGGTTCCAGTTCCCACACTTATCAGCCATCCTGAGAAACCATCCGAAACTCCAGCCTGAGACTCGAGTTCTCCATGTCCATGAGTAGAAAATAATCTAGGAAGGACTCCTAGCAGGTCAGTCAGTAATCAGCTGATGAATAAATGTTCCTGCTCATCAAAACACGTATAGAAAGAAAATAAATTAATAGTGTCTCAGGTTCAGTTAATATTTATCTTTGAAGCATATAAAGAACAGGAGGTAAATATTACGTAACGATCCTCTGTGGTGGACTTTTACTTCCAGCATCATTCCCATCGGACCGCGGTCTGATAAGGCAGAGAAATCTGATTGGTTCAGATAAGACATGTAAGATCTGGTTATATTCTGACCTTGTTCAGCACTGCTAACAGTAAAACCTGGCCAGTTACAGCCAGTAGCGGGCTGAGCCAGCCCACTGGACGAGTTCCCATTGGCCAGTTACAACCAGTAGCTACAACCAGTAGTTACAACCAGTAGCGGGCCGAGCCAGCCCGCTGGACGTGTTCCCACTGGCCAGTTACATCCAGTAGCTACAACCAGTAGCGGGCCGAGCCAGCCCGCCGGATGTGTTCCCATCGGCCAGTTACAACCAGTAGTTACAACCAGTAGCTACAACCAGTAGTGGGCAGAACCAGCCCACTGGACTTTTTCCTATTGGTCAGTTACAACCAGTAGTTACAACAAGTAGCTACAACCAGTAGTGGGTCGAGCCAGCTCACTGGACGTGTTCCCACTGGCCACTTACAACCAGTAGCAGGCCGAGTCAGCCCGCCGGACGTGTTCCCATTGGCCTGTTACAAACAGTAGCGCAACCGGTAGCTACAACCAGTAGCGGGCCGAGCCAGCCCACTGGACGTGTTCCACTGGCCAGTTACAACCAGTAGCTACAACCAGTAGTGGGCCAAACCAGCCCGCTGGACGTGTTCCCACTGGCCAGTTACAACCAGTAGCTACAACCAGTAGTGGGCAGAACCAGCCCACTGGACTTGTTCCCATTGGCAAGTTATAACCAGTAGTTACAACCAGTAGTTACAACCAGTAGCGGGTCGAGCCAGCCCACTGGACGTGTTCCCACTGGCCAGTTACAACCAGTAGCTACAACCAGTAGCAGGCCGAGCCAGCCGGACGTGTTCCCATTGGCCAGTTACAACCAGTAGCGCACCCAATAGCTACAACCAGTAACGGGCCGAGCCAGCCCACTGGACGTGTTCCACTGGCCAGTTACAACCAGTTGTTACAACCAGTAGCTACAACCAGTAGCGGGCCGAGCCAGCCCGCTGGACGTGTTCCCATCGGCCAGTTACAACCAGTAGCTACAATCAGAAGCAGCCTGAGCCAGCCCACTAGACGTGTTCCCACTGGCCAGTTACAACCAGTAGCTACAACCAGTAGTTACAAACACTATTTACAACCAGCAGCGGGCCGAGCCAGCCCGCTGGACGTGTTCCCACTGGCCAGTTACATCCAGGAGCTACAACTGGTAGCGGGCCGAGCCAGCCCGCCGGATGTGTTCCCATCGGCCAGTTACAACCAGTAGTTACAACCAGTAGCTACAACCAGTAGCTACAACCAGTAGCGGGCCGAGCCAGCCTGCAGGACGTGTTCCCATCGGCCAGTTACAACCAGTAGTTACAACCAGTAGCCGGCAGAACCAGCCCACTGGACTTTTTCCCATTGGCCAGTTACAACCAGTAGCTACAGCCAGTAGCAACAACCAGTAGCGGGCCGAGCCAGCCCGCCATAGGTGTTACCACTGGCCAGTTACAACCAGTAGCTACAAGCAGTAGCGGGCCGAGCCAGCCCGCCGGACGTGTTCCCACTGGCCAGTTAAAACCAGTAGCTACAAGCAGTCGCTTGTAGCTACTGGTAGTAAGAGGGACTTGATCCTCCCCAGTAGACTTTGGGCTTAGGTGACCCAGTTAAACCTGTTCTGGAGGACCGATCCAGAGTCCAAGGAGGGCGCAGGTTGGTTAATGAAGCCCTACTCGCTACGTTTACATGGTTAACGCTACGTTTACCATTAAACAGGAATGAGTTTTAATTCCTGTTTAATTCCAAATAAAAGTTCATTCTGCTTTAAACGGATGAAAAACGACCATGTAAACACTTCATTCCTAATGCTAATCTCTATCCGGAATGAAACTTAATCCCGACGTAAGTGTCTGGTTTATTCCCATTTTAATCCAAAACTACTGAATTCCTCTGTCATGTAAACCTTCATTCCACTCTAAGTTAATTCTGGTCGTTCTGAGCATGCTCGTTACCTTGTCCTGTCCCGATGACGTTGTTTTACCTCCGTGTTCGGTGGTCTTTCTTTCCTCTCCTCCTCAGTTGCTGCAGAAAGTGGAGTAGTATGCTGGTGTTGAGCTGCTACTTCACATTTAGAATAAAAATAGCAGAAACTGGTTCTTATTATGTAGTTTTTACAAGTGAAAAGACAAGAAGCAGGGAGCCAGCTTTATTTATATCCGGTATACGTCATACGTCACGTGCACCCTCTGTCCAATCAGAACCCTTCCCAACCCGCCGCTCTGAAGAGGAATTAAGGACGGGTTTCATGTAAACCTTCATTCAGAATTATTATCTTCATGTAAACTCATAGGCATAGGAATGAAGGCAACTCATAGCACTGGAACTGTCCAGCTCGTAGGCTGGTGCGACTCTTCCCATCTGGAGCTGAACGTCAGCAAAGAGATGGTGATCTTTTCCAGCAGTCAGAGAAAACTGGCGGCAGCTGTCACCGCCATGATCCATGGCTCACCAGTCGAGACTGTAGCGGAGTATCAATGCCTGGGTTCCATCTTCGACAACCACCTGAGGTTTCCCATGGGTTCCATCTTCGACAACCACCTGAGGTTTCCCATCCCACACGGAGGGGAACCTGAGGAAGTGTCATCAGAGGATGAACCTACTCATGAGACTCCTTTTCTGTCAGTAACAACATCTTACAGACTTTCTAAGACTCATTCATTGGAAGTGTTTTAACTTTCTCTGTATACGGCTGGTATCACACCTTCGCCCTGCATTATAGGAACCGCTGCAACAATGTTGTGTCAATGTGTTCCAAGATTCTTGGACTTCCCTCTGAACTCTGTACGAGCTGCAGGCACGTGGCCTGGCTAGCTGCATTTGTAAGGACCCCTCCCATGTTCTTTTCCAGCTTTTGAGCTGCAGCCATCTGGTCGCAGGTTCCTCTGTCCAGCCTGCAAAACCCAGAGAAGGAGACCTACCTTTTTCCCAAGGCGGTTCTCCTCCTGAACTCTATAGGTCAACCATAAAAAATAGCAAGCACCCCGCTTCCTGTTCGTTGTATATGCCAGTTTTCTGAACCATTTTCTGAGAAAATCAACTATTGGACTTTAGATTGGTGTGATCATCATTGGTTTGACCTCTCCCTGGAAAAGTTTTGGATTTAGGACTTTGGAGAGCGGAGCAGGTGTAATACCGGTGAGCTGACCAGACACTGGCTCACAGCTGATCTGCCGACTAACAGTTGATGGGGCCCAAAAGGACGCTAAGAAGTCTTTTGTCTTGTTGGTTGAAGAAGTTACTGCTGTTAAACAGCCGAAAATTATACTGAGTTTGTTGGAAGAAGGCCCTGCGGTTGCAGAATGCTGAAAAGGATCATAAAATTCAAGCTTTGGAGAACCGTGTCGCTGATCTTGAACAGCACACAGAACCAATGTTATAATTGTTACTCGGCTGGTTATTAAACCCCCGTCACATGCCCGACCTGGAGCAACAGGTGACAACTTTCCTCAACTGCAAGTTCTGTTGAAACAGGGAAAAAATCTGAAAGGATCCAACGTCGACCTGAATGAGTACTTAACAAAACGCAACGCAGCCAAAAAAATACACTAATGCTGAGGAAACAGAAGAAAATACAAGCTACCTGAGTTTTCATCAAGCTGAATGGAACTCCAGAAGAAGCAAAGGTCATCATCAGAGACAAAACTGGATGACCATCACTAGTGGAAGCAAGGAATGGCTTCATTCCAGCCAATCACATCATCCATAATCATGACGAACAGTGAAATGTACAAATCAGATATACCTGGAGAAGGCTGTCAGAAATCCCATGTATATGTTGGTCGCATTATGGATTTAAAATGATGGAATTGATCCAGATAATAACTTCATCAACCATATTGACAATAACTATTACTGCACAGAGGATCAGTTCAACGCCACCATCAGTATGGATCATCACTTCGCCAACTTAATCAAATCAAAGAAACTTTATGTCTTTAGCACTTTTCATGCCACAGGCAACACAAAGTGTTTTACAAGATAAAACCAAGTCATAAAGATGAACACGAACAGTTGATAACAAGACATTTAAAAACAATAAAATAGACGTAGGTTCTCTCCACACAACATGACATGAAGTGATGAACGTCTGACTTCATGCTGATGTGGGGAAAGTAGAAGCTTGTATGTCAATTTTTCTCTAATATCAGACAGTATTTGACCCCCCCAGGCCAATGGAGGTAGCCTGAAGATGATGAAGAAACTGTAAGAAGAAACGTTCGCTCGATGTTCAGAAGTAAGTTGAAGAAAATGAGAAAGTAAATATTGTAAGCAAATAGAAAAATAAGACTGGAATGAAATCGACGTGACGATACTCATAAAGGTTATTCAGGAATTTCTAAACCATAGACACATGTCTGCAGTTCATCATTTCTAACAGGTATATTTCCAGGTAAGCTTCATATCGCTGTTCAAAACTGGAGACAAACAACAGTTTGCACATTACAGACCAGTTTCACTGCTTCCACAGTTTAATCTACAGTGTGATTTAAAGTGGAAGACCCACTATGTAAAGCATTACAGTATGTGGAGTAAAATGATGGAATATTTTCAGTAAAAACTCAATGTCCAAACATCCAGTTGAAGGAAAACGTCAGAGATGTTATTTAGAAAGTCTGAATTAAAAGAACATATGTACACCAATAAGATAAATAGGTACATAAAGCTATACTTGGAAATAAATATGTGAGTATATGCACATGTGTATGAGTATGCACAACTGTAAGTGTATATCTCGGCGTTTGTTATGGGTACATGCATGTGTGCATGTAGATGTGATTAAATGTGTGCATACCATAGACTGGATATAAAAGATGGGCGGAGCCTCCGTGACGTCACCCGTAGGTTTCTGAAGAGCTGAATTGAAGCTCGGTGGGCGGTTCCTACCATCACCATCTTGGCAGGGGCATGCGCGTCGTCTCACCCGGAAAATACAAATATGGTCAAAGAGGTGGAGCTGAGAAGGGGGCTGTGAGCGTCATGGTGGATGATTGACATCGAGCGAACTCGGACCTTTCTATAGCTAAGAGCTAACCGAGCTAACCTGGAGATAATAGGAGCTAACCAGCTAACGGATGTAAGCGGGCTAAAGCTAAGTCACGTTGTTAACCGGCTAAAAACCGCAGTTGTTCTACGTTCTTCTGACTTGAAGCAGGAGATCGATACCTGTCAATCAAAAGGACACCTCCCGAAATATGCCGAACTTAAAGATTAAATTACTTTTAAATGGGCGAGATAGAAAAAACTTAACTCCCCCCACAGTTGTCATGAAGGTAAACCTGACCTATTAAACCTAAAATGGATTTTTGAACCAGGATGTAAACATGTTCATTTCTGCTGTAAACATGTTTATTCCTGCTGTAAACGTGTTTATTCCTGCTGTAAACGTGTTTATTACTGCTGTAAACGTGTTTATTTCTGCTCTAAACGTGTTTATTTCTGCCGTAAACGTGTTTATTTCTGCCGTAAACGTGTTTATTCCTGCCGTAAACGTGTTTATTCCTGCCGTAAACGTGTTTATTCCTGCCGTAAACGTGTTTATTACTGCCATAAATATGTTTATTTCTGCCGTGAACGTGTTTATTCCTGCTGTAAACGTGTTTATTTCTGCTGTAAACGTGTTTATTTCTGCTGTAAACGTGTTCATTCCTGCTGTAAACGTGTTTATTCCTGCTGTAAACGTGTTTATTCCTGCTGTAAACGTGTTTATTCCTGCTGTAAACGTGTTTATTTCTGCTGTAAACGTGTTTATTTCTGCTGTAAACGTGTTTATTTCTGCTGTAAACGTGTTTATTTCTGCTGTAAACGTGTTTATTCCTGCTGTAAACGTGTTTATTCCTGCTGTAAACGTGTTTATTCCTGCTATAAATGTGTTTATTTCTGCTGTAAACGTGTTTATTTCTGCTGTAAACGTGTTTATTCCTGCTGTAAATGTGTTTATTCCTGCTGTAAACATGTTGATTCCTGCTGTAAATGTGTTTATTACAGCTGGAAACATGTTTTTTACTGCTGGAAACATGTTTATTCCTGCTGTAAACGTGTTTATTCCTGCTGTAAACGTGTTTATTCCTGCTGTAAATGTGTTTATTCCTGCTGTAAACGTGTTTATTACTGCTGTAAACATGTTTATTACTGCTGTAAACATGTTTATTTCTGCTGTAAACGTCTTTATTTCTGCTGTAAATGTGTTTATTACTGCTGTAAACGTGTTTATTTCTGCTGTAAACGTGTTTATTTCTGCTGTAAACGTGTTTATTTCTGCTGTAAATGTGTTTATTTCTGCTGTAAACGTGTTTATTTCTGCTGTAAACGTGTTTATTCCTGCTGTAAACGTGTTTATTCCTGCTGTAAACATGTTTATTACTGCTGTAAACATGTTTATTACTGCTGTAAACATGTTTATTTCTGCTGTAAACGTCTTTATTTCTGCTGTAAATGTGTTTATTACAGCTGGAAACATGTTTATTACAGCTGGAAACATGTTTATTACAGCTGGAAACATGTTTTTTACAGCTGGAAACGTGTTTATTCCTGCTGTAAACGTGTTTATTCCTGCTGTAAACGTGTTTATTCCTGCTGTAAACGTGTTTATTCCTGCTGTAAACGTGTTTATTACTGCTGTAAACGTGTTTATTACTGCTGTAAACATGTTTATTACTGCTGTAAACATGTTTATTTCTGCTGTAAACGTCTTTATTTCTGCTGTAAATGTGTTTATTACTGCTGTAAACATGTTTATTTCTGCTGTAAACGTGTTTATTTCTGCTGTAAACGTGTTTATTTCTGCTGTAAATGTGTTTATTTCTGCTGTAAATGTGTTTATTTCTGCTGTAAATGTTTATTTCTGCTGTAAATGTTTATTTCTGCTGTAAATGTGTTTATTACTGCTGTAAACATGTTTATTTCTGCTGTAAATGTGTTTATTCCTGCTGTAAACGTGTTTATTACTGCTGTAAACATGTTTATTTCTGCTGTAAATGTGTTTATTCCGGTTGTAAACGTGTTTATTCTTGCTGTAAACATGTTATTACAGCTGTAAACATTTTTATTTCTGCTATAAAAATGTGTTTATTCCTGCTGTAAACGTGTTTATTCCTGCTGTAAACGTGTTTATTCCTGCTTTAAACATGTTTATTTCTGCTGTAAACATGTTTATTTCTGCTGTAAACGTGTTTATTCCTGCTGTAAACGTGTTTATTCCTGCTGTAAATGTGTTTATTACTGCTGGAAACATGTTTATTCCTGCTGGAAACATGTTTATTCCTGCTGTAAACGTGTTTATTCCTGCTTTAAACATGTTTATTTCTGCTGTAAACATGTTTATTTCTGCTGTAAACGTGTTTATTCCTGCTGTAAACGTGTTTATTCCTGCTGTAAACGTGTTGATTCCTGCTGTAAATGTGTTTATTACTGCTGGAAACATGTTTATTACTGCTGGAAACATGTTTATTACTGCTGGAAACGTGTTTATTACTGCTGTAAACGTGTTTATTACTGCTGTAAACGTGTTTATTACTGCTGTAAACGTGTTTATTACTGCTGTAAACGTGTTTATTTCTGCTGTAAACATGTTTATTTCTGCTGTAAACATGTTTATTTCTGCTGTAAACGTGTTTATTTCTGCTGTAAACATGTTTATTACTGCTGTAAACGTGTTTATTACTGCTGTAAACGTGTTTATTCCTGCTGTAAACGTGTTTATTTCTGCTGTAAATGTGTTTATTTCTGCTGTAAACGTGTTTATTCCTGCTGTAAACGTGTTTATTCCTGCTGTAAACATGTTTATTCCTGCTGTAAACATGTTTATTACTGCTGTAAACATGTTTATTTCTGCTGTAAACGTCTTTATTTCTGCTGTAAATGTGTTTATTACAGCTGGAAACATGTTTATTACAGCTGGAAACATGTTTTTTACAGCTGGAAACGTGTTTATTCCTGCTGTAAACGTGTTTATTCCTGCTGTAAACGTGTTTATTCCTGCTGTAAACGTGTTTATTCCTGCTGTAAACGTGTTTATTACTGCTGTAAACATGTTTATTACTGCTGTAAACATGTTTATTTCTGCTGTAAACGTCTTTATTTCTGCTGTAAATGTGTTTATTACTGCTGTAAACATGTTTATTTCTGCTGTAAACGTGTTTATTTCTGCTGTAAATGTGTTTATTTCTGCTGTAAATGTGTTTATTTCTGCTGTAAATGTTTATTTCTGCTGTAAATGTGTTTATTACTGCTGTAAACATGTTTATTTCTGCTGTAAATGTGTTTATTCCTGCTGTAAACGTGTTTATTACTGCTGTAAACATGTTTATTTCTGCTGTAAATGTGTTTATTCCGGTTGTAAACGTGTTTATTCTTGCTGTAAACATGTTATTACAGCTGTAAACATTTTTATTTCTGCTATAAAAATGTGTTTATTCCTGCTGTAAACGTGTTTATTACTGCTGTAAACGTGTTTATTCCTGCTTTAAACATGTTTATTTCTGCTGTAAACATGTTTATTTCTGCTGTAAACGTGTTTATTCCTGCTGTAAACGTGTTTATTCCTGCTGTAAATGTGTTTATTACTGCTGGAAACATGTTTATTACTGCTGGAAACATGTTTATTCCTGCTGTAAACGTGTTTATTCCTGCTTTAAACATGTTTATTTCTGCTGTAAACATGTTTATTTCTGCTGTAAACGTGTTTATTCCTGCTGTAAACGTGTTTATTCCTGCTGTAAACGTGTTGATTCCTGCTGTAAATGTGTTTATTACTGCTGGAAACATGTTTATTCCTGCTGGAAACATGTTTATTCCTGCTGTAAACGTGTTTATTCCTGCTGTAAACGTGTTTATTACTGCTGTAAACGTGTTTATTTCTGCTGTAAACATGTTTATTTCTGCTGTAAACATGTTTATTTCTGCTGTAAACGTGTTTATTTCTGCTGTAAACATGTTTATTACTGCTGTAAACGTGTTTATTACTG